>NC_092109.1:36161105-36233844 GCF_045679555.1 Salvelinus alpinus | reverse complement strand
TAGATTTGGTTCTTCTGATATGCGAGCCGGCTCCCAACGTTCACCTACAAGAGCCGGCTCTTAGAGTCGACTCGTTCGCGAATGACCCATCACTAGCTGCCAGTTGTAAAGCTTTTGGAAAAAGTTCAAATAAGTGCAAGTGACAGATGGGAGAAATAATAATAAAAATATATATTTTGCAATCAAAATTGTCTTTTCAACTTTCATTCAGAACCTAAAATTAACCTAACTTCAACGTCTGAAAAATATGTACTTTCAACGTAATTTAGCTTACTGGGATGGCTCTCTGGGATGTGCATGCCAGAATCTAAAGAGGAGGCTTTAATGTGATTTTTTCTCAGGGCTGCTAACACTGCTTGAAACCTCTTAACACGCACCTCTCTGTTTCTACCTCTTCTTCTTCATCTCCCCCTCTCTGTTTCTACCTCTTCTTCTTCATCTCCACCTCTCTGTTTCATCCTCTTCTTCTTCATCTCCCCCTCTCTGTTTCTACCTCTTCATCTCCCCCTCTCTGTTTCTACCTCTTCATCTCCCCCTCTCTGTTTCTACCTCTTCTTCTTCATCTCCCCCTCTCTGTTTCTACCTCTTCTTCTTCATCTCCCCCTCTCTGTTTCTACCTCTTCTTCTTCATCTCCCCCTCTCTGTTTCTACTTCCTCTTCTTCATCTCCCCCTCTCTGTTTCTACTTCCTCTTCTTCATCTCCCCCTCTCTGTTTCTACTTCCTCTTCTTCATCTCCCCCTCTCTGTTTCTACCTCTTCTTCTTCATCTCCCCCTCTCTGTTTCTACCTCTTCATCTCCCCCTCTCTGTTTCTACCTCTTCTTCTTCAACTCCCCCTCTCTGTTTCTACCTCTTCATCTCCCCCTCTCTGTTTCTACCTCTTCATCTCCCCCTCTCTGTTTCTACCTCTTCCTCTTCTTCATCTCCCCCTCTCTGTTTCTACCTCTTCTTCATCTCCCCCTCTCTGTTTCTACCTCTTCTTCATCTCCCCCTCTCTGTTTCTACCTCTTCTTCTTCATCTCCCCCTCTCTGTTTCTACCTCTTCTTCTTCATCTCCCCCTCTCTGTTTCTACCTCTTCTTCTTCATCTCCCCCTCTCTGTTTCTACTTACTCTTCTTCATCTCCCCCTCTCTGTTTCTACTTCCTCTTCTTCATCTCCCCCTCTCTGTTTCTAACTCTTCATCTCCCCCCTCTGTTTCTACCTCTTCATCTCCCCCTCTCTGTTTCTACCTCTTCTTCTTCATCTCACCCTCTCTGTTTCTACCTCTTCTTCTTCATCTCCCCCTCTCTGTTTCTACCTCTTCTTCTTCATCTCCCCCTCTCTGTTTCTACTTCCTCTTCTTCATCTCCCCCTCTCTGTTTCTACCTCTTCTTCTTCATCTCCCCCTCTCTGTTTCTACTTCCTCTTCTTCATCTCCCCCTCTCTGTTTCTACCTCTTCTACTTCATTTCCCCCTCTCTGTTTCTACCTCTTCTTCTTCATCTCCCCCTCTCTGTTTCTACCTCTTCTTCTTCATCTCCCCCTCTCTGTTTCTACCTCTTCTTCTTCATCTCCCCTCTCTGTTTCTACCTCCTTCTTCTTCATCTCCCCCTCGCTGTTTCTACCTCCTTCTTCTCCATCTCCCCCTCTCTGTTTCTACCTCCTTCTTCTTCTTCATCTCCACCTCTCTGTTTCTACCTCCTTCTTCTTCATCTCCACCTCTCTGTTTCTACCTCTTCTTCATCTCCCCTTCTCTGTTTCTACCTCTTCTTCTTCATCTCCCCTTCTCTGTTTCTACCTCTTCTTCATCTCCCCCTCTCTGTTTCTACCTCTTCTTCTTCATCTCCCCCTCTCTGTTTCTACCTCTTCATCTCCCCCTCTCTGTTTCTACCTCTTCTTCTTCATCTCCCCCACTCTGTTTCTACCTCTTCATCTCCCCTTCTCTGTTTCTACCTCTTCATCTCCCCCTCTCTGTTTCTACCTCTTCATCTCCCCCTCTCTGTTTCTACCTCTTCATCTCCCCCTCTCTGTTTCTACCTCTTCATCTCCCCCTCTCTGTTTCTACCTCTTCTTCATCTCCCCCTCTCTGTTTCTACCTCTTATACTTCATCTCCCCCTCTCTGTTTCTACCTCTTATACTTCATCTCCCCCTCTCTGTTTCTACCTCTTATACTTCATCTCCCCCTCTCTGTTTCTACCTCTTATACTTCATCTCCCCCTCTCTGTTTCTACCTCTTATACTTCATCTCCCCCTCTCTGTTTCTACCTCTTTTCCCCCTCTCTGTTTGTTGATTTGTAGCATTCCCTCTGAAGTAGGCCACATTGTCACATCTCTTAGTAACATACCTGTTTGCACAGATTCCTTCATGCACAAATATTTGAGTGCAGCACTGCCCAACAAGTTGTTTTGTGTGCGTCACACTACACATACTTTCGGTGACACACACACATACACATTGTGCTCTTCCCCACAGGAAAACAAACAGTCATTATGAGTTCAAGTTTAAAAAAGGATCCAACAATAATAGTCTGACTTTGAAATATAATTGTTTATTAAAACATTTACTTGGAATAATAGAATACTTAATATATCGGTTTTAAATATGTCTTAGGATGTGGATAATATAGAATAATATTAATAATAATATATGGTAGTACTGAGTGATTAAAAACAAAACAAATCCATGTGACAGTCGGAAGGTGACATACAAAAACAGAAAACAATATTAATCAAACAGTTAAATCCAACCTTCCCTAATTCATGAACGTGCCAGTTGTTTATCAACAAACATTCTAGAAAGAGTCCAAAAACATGCTTTCAAATGAATAATAACAGTGTGTTCAAAAGTGAGTGGAATTCTGTTTTTACGATGTTTGATTGTAGACTTGAGGCGATAGAAAAGGATTCCTCTACATTTGACTAAATGGGTTGCACAGTAACTGACATCACATTTTACACTAACTAGAAACGTACATACTTTAGCCAACACACTGTCAACCCACTCATACATTGACGCTTATATTTCACTTTGGTATCACAGTCGAACATGACAGTAAAAGCAAAAAACTCCATCAGCAAATTCACACAAGAGAGAAACTTCATTACTGCAAAGAATGTGGCAAAAGCATCAGTAAAAACATTAAAACAGCACAGTGAACAACCTGGAGAGTCCCATGTTCAACACCACCACCTCCCAGTCCTCTCACCCAGCAGGCTATCCATCCCCTCATCCCTTGGTGCTGGTCTGTGGTGGTCTGTGGTGTGTCTAACCCTCTAGACGTAGGCCCTGCTGCTGCCAGCCATGGAACTAGCAGCCTTGGAGTACTTGACATTGTGGTTCTCATCCTTGGGGGGGCAGGAGCAGCAGAGGAGCGCCCCGCCCAGGATCATCAGCCCTGCGGAGCCCCAGCCAATGTAGAGTGAGGCTCCCAGCTCCCTTCTCTGGGCCTCGACCAAAAGGGGGTTGTAGAAGTCTCGGATGATGGTGTTGGCCGACCAGCAGACAGGGACCAGAACCATAAGGGCAGCAATGAGGAAGACGACTCCGCTAGCGATGGCTACCTTGGCCTTGGACCTCTCGTTATCCACGAAGTTGGTGCACTTCCCGCCGGCGATGCCCAGCAGGATGGCGAACAGGCCGGCAATTATGGCGATTATGATCAGAGCCCTGGCGGCCTGCAGGTCCTGGGGCAAGGCCAGGAGGGAGTCGTAGACCTTACACTGCATCTGCCCCGTGCTCTGGGTCACACAGTTCATCCATAACCCTTCCCAGATGACCTGAGCGGTGATGATGTTGGCTCCGATGAAAGCTGTCACCTTCCACATGGGCAGAGCACAGATGATGATGCTTCCCAGCCAGCCGATGATCGCCAGGGCTGTGCCCAGCATCTGTAGCCCAGCCGACACCATCCTGATGGAGCCCTGGTAGAATGGATGGATAGAGTTGATGGAGGGAGGGAGAGAGAGAGACAGGAGAGTATAGTCTGAACAGGGTAGATGTTGACAATGAAGAACTCACCTACTCTACATCTCTGACTTATAGGGTTTACCATGAAAAAGTGACGGAATAGGGAGGAGTTTTTTCATCTCTCTTTCTTTCTTTCTTTCTCTCTCTCTCAGCTACCAAGTGAAACTGGTTTCCTAAGGTATGTCACCTGACCTGAAACTCTCCTATTGTTTATACATCTATTTCTGTCCCAATCCCTGACCCCCGAAACTTCATGTTTGAAAATAAAACAATTCCTGACTTTTGTATTTAACACACTTATTTCAATAGAACATATTGAGTTGTTTTACATTGAAAGACACTGATCTAATTAGTAGTTTTGTTTATTTTGAAGCATCTTCCATCAAAAGAATGCAGTCACACCTTGTGATATCACTACCGAAACACACGGGCACACTCAGACACTCGTCTGAGTGTACCAGCGCACAGAATAACTGATGAATTTACGAACGCTCAACACCTGTTGAATATGGCCGGTTCCAGTAAATGTTGGCAAAAAGCATCATTAAATTGTTGCCAGCAGCAGTTACAGTCACCAACGTTCTGGATAACATGAAAGCAGCCTAACCAGCTCTGGATAACATGAAAACAGCCTAACCAGCTCTGGATAACATGAAAACAGCCTAACCAGCTCTGGATAACATGAAAGCAGCCTAACCAGCTCTGGATAACATGAAAACACCCTAACCAGCTCTGGATAACATGAAAACAGCCTAACCAGCTCTGGATAACATGAAAACAGCCTAACCAGCTCTGGATAACATGAACACAGCCTAACCAGCTCTGGATAACATGAACACAGCCTAACCAGCTCTGGATAACATGAAAACAGCCTAACCAGCTCTGGATAACATGAACACAGCCTAACCAGCTCTGGATAACATGAAAACAGCCTAACCAGCTCTGGATAACATGAAAGCAGCCTAACCAGCTCTGGATAACATGAAAACACCCTAACCAGCTCTGGATAACATGAAAACAGCCTAACCAGCTCTGGATAACATGAAAACAGCCTAACCAGCTCTGGATAACATGAACACAGCCTAACCAGCTCTGGATAACATGAAAACAGCCTAACCAGCTCTGGATAACATGAAAACAGCCTAACCAGCTCTGGATAACATGAACACAGCCTAACCAGCTCTGGATAACATGAAAACAGCCTAACCAGCTCTGGATAACATGAAAACAGCCTAACCAGCTCTGGATAACATGAAAACAGCCTAACCAGCTCTGGATAACATGAACACAGCCTAACCAGCTCTGGATAACATGAAAACAGCCTAACCAGCTCTGGATAACATGAACACAGCCTAACCAGCTCTGGATAACATGAAAACAGCCTAACCAGCTCTGGATAACATGAACACAGCCTAACCAGCTCTGGATAACATGAACACAGCCTAACCAGCTCTGGATAACATGAAAACAGCCTAACCAGCTCTGGATAACATGAAAACAGCCTAACCAGCTCTGGATAACATGAACACAGCCTAACCAGCTCTGGATAACATGAACACAGCCTAACCAGCTCTGGATAACATGAACACAGCCTAACCAGCTCTGGATAACATGAAAACAGCCTAACCAGCTCTGGATAACATGAACACAGCCTAACCAGCTCTGGATAACATGAAAACAGCCTAACCAGCTCTGGATAACATGAAAGCAGCCTAACCAGCTCTGGATAACATGAAAACACCCTAACCAGCTCTGGATAACATGAAAACAGCCTAACCAGCTCTGGATAACATGAAAACAGCCTAACCAGCTCTGGATAACATGAACACAGCCTAACCAGCTCTGGATAACATGAAAACAGCCTAACCAGCTCTGGATAACATGAAAACAGCCTAACCAGCTCTGGATAACATGAACACAGCCTAACCAGCTCTGGATAACATGAAAACAGCCTAACCAGCTCTGGATAACATGAAAACAGCCTAACCAGCTCTGGATAACATGAAAACAGCCTAACCAGCTCTGGATAACATGAACACAGCCTAACCAGCTCTGGATAACATGAAAACAGCCTAACCAGCTCTGGATAACATGAACACAGCCTAACCAGCTCTGGATAACATGAAAACAGCCTAACCAGCTCTGGATAACATGAACACAGCCTAACCAGCTCTGGATAACATGAACACAGCCTAACCAGCTCTGGATAACATGAAAACAGCCTAACCAGCTCTGGATAACATGAAAACAGCCTAACCAGCTCTGGATAACATGAACACAGCCTAACCAGCTCTGGATAACATGAACACAGCCTAACCAGCTCTGGATAACATGAACACAGCCTAACCAGCTCTGAATAACATGAAAACAGCCTAACCAGCTCTGGATAACATGAAAACAGCCTAACCAGCTCTGGATAACATGAAAACAGCCTAACCAGCTCTGGATAACATGAAAACAGCCTAACCAGCTCTGGATAACATGAAAACAGCCTAACCAGCTCTGGATAACATGAACACAGCCTAACCAGCTCTGGATAACATGAAAACAGCCTAACCAGCTCTGGATAACATGAACACAGCCTAACCAGCTCTGGATAACATGAAAACAGCCTAACCAGCTCTGGATAACATGAAAGCAGCCTAACCAGCTCTGGATAACATGAACACAGCCTAACCAGCTCTGGATAACATGAAAACAGCCTAACCAGCTCTGGATAACATGAACACAGCCTAACCAGCTCTGGATAACATGAAAACAGCCTAACCAGCTCTGGATAACATGAACACAGCCTAACCAGCTCTGGATAACATGAAAACAGCCTAACCAGCTCTGGATAACATGAACACAGCCTAACCAGCTCTGGATAACATGAACACAGCCTAACCAGCTCTGAATAACATGAAAACAGCCTAACCAGCTCTGGATAACATGAACACAGCCTAACCAGCTCTGGATAACATGAACACAGCCTAACCAGCTCTGGATAACATGAACACAGCCTAACCAGCTCTAGATAACATGAAAACAGCCTAACCAGCTCTGGATAACATGATAACAGCCTAACCAGCTCTGCTAGGGTGAGTAAAATGGTCAGAGTAATTTGTTCTCTCATTTGTGTCTGGAAGTAGCTAGCAAGCTAGCCAATGTTAGCAAGCCAGTTAGCTTGGGTGCTTGACTGCTGCTGTGAGGCCCGAACGCTCGGATCAACCCTACTCCTCAGCCAGACCGTTCCGTGTGCCCTCTGTCCGTTCCTAGGAGCGCTCAATCTGACAACGCTCTGAATTTACAAATGCCCCGAGGGCAATCTGAGCGTACTCTGGCGCTCCAGATTTGAATTTGCACACCAACACATAAAAAAACTGTAGAATGAATGTGCCTTAAGCCACACCCCTACACATATCACCAGGTGATGAGATTATATTGTGAATTTTTCAGTACATATGCGGCAATTATTTATTTCAGAAGGAGTCAGCAAAACTAGTTATGTGCTTTGGGTCATTTGACACCATTAGACATGCACGGCTGGTTATTCCTGTAACTGTTATGGCCAACTATGTACTGTTGCTTTGGTTACACCTCTTGGGTCTTTTCCAGAACAGGGGTGTCCCTTTCAGAGGAGTTAGCAGGATGACATGTATGTTTTTTTTGTAGAGTGCCAAGGTCTATAAAATTAAAGAGGAAGTTGGTAAATCTTCATGTATTTCTAAGAAGTGTCACTACCGTACAGCTAATATATCAAGAAATATGTTAAGTGGGGTTTGGGGACTAAAATGTATGTTTGCTGGAATGTACATCTGTCCAAAAGAAAGCTAGCCAGCCATATGTTAGCTATGGGTTTCTTTACAGACCAAAATAAGTAAAAATTGTCCAAACCGAAACGGTAACAACCACAACAATTGACACCATAGAGATTCAGTGCCCTCCGTAATTATTGTGACAGTGAAGCATTTTTTATTCTTTTGGCCAAAAGTATTGGAACAAATTCACTTACAGTATATGTGTATTAAAGTAGTAAAAAGTTGAGTATTTGGTCCCATATTCATAGGACGCAATGACTACATCAAGCTTGTGACATTGCATGCTAGGAATATGGGACCAAATACAAAACTTTTGTGCTGTAATTTTTAAACGGTTCCCCCGATATGGATGGCAATACCCTCAAATTAAATCTGATAGTCTGCACTTTAACCTCATAGTCATTGTATCAAGTGCTGCAGTACAAAGCAACCAAAAAATGTGTCACTGTCCCAATACTTTTGTAGCTCACTCTACTGTACGTCTACAAATCAAATCAAATTGTATTGGTCACATACATGTGATTAGCAGATGTTACTGCGGGTGTAGCGAAATGCTTGTGCTTCTAGCTCCGACAGTACAGTAATAACTAACTAGTAATATCTAACAATTAAACAACATATACCCAATGCACACAAATCTAAGTAGGAATGAATTAAGACTATATACATACGGACGAGCGATATCAGAACGGTACGGACTAAGGTACAGTAGAATAGTATAGAAAACAGTATATACATATGAGATGAGTAATGCCAGATATGTAAACATTATTAAAGTGACTAGTGTTCCTTTCCTTAAAGTGGCCAGTGATTTCTAGTCTATGCCTATAGGCAACAGCCTCTAATGTGCTAGTGATGGCTGTTTAACAGTCTGATGGCCTTGAGATAGATGTTTTTCAGTCTCTCGGTCCCTGCTTTGATGCACCTGTACTGACCGTGCCTTCTGGATTATAACGGGGTGAGCAGGCAGTGGCTCGGGTGGTTGATGTCCTTGATGATCTTTTTGGCCTTCCTGTGACATCGGGTGCTGTACTTGACATACTGTATGTTGGAAGATATGTGTGCTGAAAGTTTGGGAAAAAATAGGATACAAATTATAATTTTTTTCCAAACCTCAATTTGCACAGCTACTGTAGAATTGTATACTGTGTGTACAAAACACTAAGAACACCTTCCTACTATTGGGTTGAACCAAGGTTACAAATTATTCTTTAACCAGTCTCCTCCCATTCATCTACAAAAGGGATCATCAACTATATTCTGATTTATTTTGTTGAGTGGATGGTCGGAGGGCCGGAACTGTCAGGGTTGTGTGCGGAGAAGTATAGGAGTCAAGCGCAGGACACAGGTGTTGAGTGAAACCACAGTGTTTTACTCAAAATATATGCAAAAGTTCCACAAATGGAAAATAATAATAAACACACACGTAATCAGCACAACACCTAACGCACAAACAATCACGGACAAAACAGAAATGAAAGCCAGAGGGTTAAATAGGGAACATGATGGGGGAATTGAAACCAGATGTGTATAATACAGACAAAACAAAACGAAACTGAAAAATAGATCGATGGTGACTAGAAAGCCGGTGACGTCGACCGCCGAACACCACCCGAACAAGGAGAAGGGCCGACTTCGGCGGAAGTCGTGACAGGAACATAATTAATCATAATCATTTGTAGACTCCAAATTGACCTCCAGAAGCCCAAACATATATAAGGTATGACAAAAACACAATAATTTCAAACCTTGCTTACATTTGTATACAATCACGTGTCTCTCTATTATGCATGGGAATACCTGGGATCAGATTTATTCAGTACAAATCAATTGGAGCTGATTTCCTGGTGTCTTTTGTCTTTTATGTCCAACAATGGAAAGAATATACACATACAGTGTGTGTGTGTGTGTGTGTGTGTGTGTGTGTGTGTGTGTGTGTGTGTGTGTGTGTGTGTGTGTGTGTGTGTGTGTGTGTGTGTGTGTGTGTGTGTGTGTGTGTGTGTGTGTGTGTGTGTGTGTGTATATTTCTGAGCAAATGTTTTACTATATATATATATAATATAGTGGTTTTAGTTTTTTATATATATATATATTGTGGGGCCAATTAAAACCACCCATGGGCCGCCAGTTGGGGAACCCTGGACTAAGATTTAAGTGGATTTAACAAGTGACATCAATAAGGGATCATAGCTTTCACCTGGATTCACCTGGTCAGTCTGTCATGGAAAGAGCAAGTGTTCTTAATGTACATATGAACATGCATACAGAATATTTTCCATATTTTGTTGTATTACAAAGTGAGATAATTGTCATTTTTGGTCAATGATCTACACAAAGTGCTCTCATGTCAACGTGGTAGAAAAATTACAACAAATTAATAACAAATAAAACACTTCATATATCTTGATTAGATAAGTATTGACCCCCCCTGAGGCAATACAACTTAGAAACCGCTTTGGCAGCGATTCCAGCTGTGAGATTTTTTGGGGGTGAGTCTATAAGATCTTTGCACACCTGAATTGTACAATATTTGCCCATTTTTATTATTTTTTAAATTCTTCAAGCGCTGTCAAGTTGGTTGTTGATCATTGCCATTGCCAAGTCTTGCCATAGATGTTCAAGCCAATTTAAGTCAAAACTGTAACTAGGCTACTCAGAAACATTCAATGTCATCTTGGTAAGCAACTCTAGTGTAGATTTTTTGTGTCAGTGTCCGTCTTTGCGTGGCATTGAAAAACCTCCCTGGTCTTTGTGGTTGAATCCATGCTTGACATTCAATACTCCAAAGTGGGTCGCGGACCTGCTAATGGTGGGTCGCGACGTGTCAGTGTAAATGTAGAATTATTTCATTAATTACTGGAATTGATTTGGCCAAGTGCAACTGCGGTCTCTGTTCAGGGTGCTCTCTGCTTAGCAGCGGTCTCTGCTCAGTTTGGCAGCTGTGCGAGAGGGAGATGCCTGTGTACTTTGTGGTTAACCGCATCTTTTTTTATGCAGTTTTCTTGAAGATCACTCTGACACACGCTGCAGCGCTGTCGTTCAGCAGCAGATAATGCGCTGTGAGCCACTGACTTGTCATTCCCACTCGCCATCACTCACCGCTGTCATCAAATGGACTCATGCTAGCAACAAGTTCTGACTGAGCTCTATTGTCATGAAACGCAAATACACCGATCAGTTTCTCTCTCTTTCATACTAACTTTGAGAAATAACGAGGTGCGCTCACAATGTGTTTTGCGCGGGGAAGTGCTAGGTAATGATTCAATCAAAATGAACAAATGAACATAACGACACGTCCTGACCAAACATCTACAGCATGACGGTAAACCCAGGGAGTTCTTTCAGAACAGGGCAGAATGCTTCAGTGCTTCCGGAAACAGTGGAAAAGTAGGTCAGCTAGCAAGGCATTGTTGCCTTGCTAGCTGAATAAGGGAGGACTATCAGCAGAAATAAGGGAGGACTATCTCTCGTAGTAGTAGATGTGAGTTTCTCTTTCAAACAATCCCCTGGCCTTCTACACAGCTAATAGCTAACGTTAGCCAAAGTAAGCTAGCTAGCTTCTGTCATCAAGGCAACGGGTGGCTACTTTGAAGAATCTCAAATATGAAATATATTTTATTTGTTTGACACTTTTTTGGTTACTACATGATTCCATATGTGTTATTTAGTAGTTGTTATGTCTTCACTAGTATTCTACAATGTAAAAATAAAGAAAAACCCTTGAATGAGTAGGTGTGTCCAAACTTGACTGGTACTGTATAATTATGACATTGAATGTCAACACTGCCCTTAATTTATATAAATATCATAATATTTACGCAAAATAAATAAAAGAAAAATTGTACCTTCTTAAATGTGTCATTTTGTGTGTCTACACTTCATACAATCAGACAAATGCTCAGTTATGTAGGAAAGCAGTTTATTGATAATGTTGTTCTTCATGACTCATCATTACTATCATTATTCATTTCCTTAACATAATCTATATCAGATTTAGTTTTTGATCAAAGACAAAGTGCATTTATTACTTCTGTTCTAACCTGACCTAGTCTGTTCTAACCTGAGTCTGATCTAACCTGATTCTGTTCTAACCTGACCTAGTCTGTTCTAACCTGACCTTGTCTGTTCTAACCTGAGTCTGATCTAACCTGATTCTGTTCTAACCTGACCTAGTCTGTTCTAACCTGACCTAGTCTGTTCTAACCTGACCTGATCTAACCTGATTCTGATGTAACCTGACCTAGTCTGATCTAACCTGACCTAGTCTGTTCTAACCTGAGTCTGATCTAACCTGATTCTGATGTAACCTGACCTAGTCTGATCTAACCTGAGTCTGATCTAGTCTGATCTAACCTGATTCTGATGTAACCTGACCTAGTCTGATCTAACCTGAGTCTGACCTAGTCTGATCTAACCTGACCTAGTCTGATCTAAAGTGACCTATTCTGATCTAACCTAACCTGAGTCTGATCTAACCTGACCTAGTCTGATCTCCGTCACATATACTGTACAGTCATATACTGTATCTCAGGGGTACCGTCTCACTTTACCCTGCATGTTTTTGCAGGGATTCAGTCATGTAGCAGTGTATCTATCTGTGTACTCTGTTTAAAACTCTGATTAGGCTGGTGAATAAAGAGCTGTCCAGCAGATACCAGTCTCTCATTGCTTGACTTTTTTATTTATTTATTTTTTACAATCAATTAAGAAACATGTTAAAACATCACTCAGAACTACTCCTCTATCTGTCCTCCACAAACAGCCATGATGGAACACTCTGCCAATCTGATGCTGCAAACCCCTGTCTGGGGTGATGGAGGACGTGCATCCAAAATGGAATCCTATTTCCTATATAGTGCGCTACTTTTGACCAGGGCCCATAGGGCTCAGTTCAAAAGTAGTGCACTATATTGGGTATAGGGTGCCATTTGGGATGCAGTCACTGCATCTGTCCTGTGAATTTCACCATATAGTCACTACACAGTTAATCTACAGGCCTCACCTAATACATCTCCACACAAGAAAATCATCTAGGTGGGAGCAATGTGGACTAAATCATCCCAGACTTGGGCATGTCTTTAGTGGAGTGAGGAGAGAATGTGTTATCCTCTCTCTTCCTCAAACATACAATGTTTAAAGCCCTCTCTCTCCTCCCTTCCTCCCCTCATCCATCCAGGATAAGGCCAGCATTCGATATCCTATCTTCTCTCTTTTGGCATCCATAACTAATGTCCTCCTCTCCTCTCCTCCCCCTCCTCAGCACCTGTACGTGCTGCAGAGCATCCCTCCTCCGATCATGAGCAGAGCTCCAGACACCCACCCCACGTAGATGGACGCCCCCAGTTCCCCTCTCCTCTCCTGGGTGGCCAGAGGGTTGTAGAAGCCCTGGATGATGGTGTGAGCGGACCAGCTGACAGGGATAACACACAACACCCCCGCTGCCATGAACACCGTGCCTGCCGCAATGCCAACCTTCGACTTGGCCAGCCAGTCGTCATGGAGGAAGTTGGTGCAGCGTGCCCCAACTACAGTCAGCCCGATGGCGAGCACACTGACCCCAATGGAGACGCAGATGAGAGCCCTGGAAGCCTGCAGGTTCTGGGGTAAGGCCAGGAGGGAGTCATAGGCTTTACACTGCATGTGGCCCGTGCTCTGGATCACACAGTTCATCCATAACCCTTCCCAGAACACCTGGGCAGTGACAATGTTGGCTCCGACAAAGGCTGTTACCTTCCACATGGGCAGGGCACAGATCACGATGGTCCCCATGAACCCGATGAAGGCCAGGACAAAGGCAAGGATCTGTCGGCTCATTGTTCCTCCCCGGAATAGTCGAAAGTGTCCAATAGGTGGTTCTGGAAGTATTCTAATGGTTACGTTGTCGTTAGCTTGTTGGATCTGATGTGGGGTTGACTTCGCATCGTTTGTATTTCCTACACTACAAAATGAGACTGGTCTTGGAAAAAGGCCTGATAGTTCAGATGCGGACAAGTCAAATTCTCCACTCTATCTATAAAAGTCCATGAATCTAAACGTTGCAGCTAATCCAAGGCAGCTGTGAGAGCAGAGCAGACCATTGTATCCCCTTTGTCCTCTTTGAAACTAACAAAGATTACAAGTCCACAAGTTGCATCTAAGCCAAGGCAGCCGTGAGAGGGTAGCTGTGTTTGTCGAATGAGAGCATATTTCCTTGTGTCAGTAACACAGGAGGTATTGTGAAAGGAAATAGAACAGGGAGGGGATTGAGCTAGTTTGTGGCTCAGGTTACCCGCTTGTCCTGATTCCCCAGTATGGGAATGTGTGAGGGTGGACAGTGGTTACCATGGAAATACACTGAACAAAAATATAAATGTAACATGTAAAGTGTTGGTCCCATGTTTCATGAGGTGAAATAAAAGATCCCAGAAATGTTCCATATGCACAAAAAGCTTATTTCTCTAAAATGTTGTGCAGAAATTAGTTTACATCCCTGTTAGTGAGCCTTTCAACTTTGCCAAGATAATCCATCCACCTGACACGTGTGACATATCAAGGATCTGATTAAACAGTATTACACAGGTGCACCTTGTGCTTGAGACAATAAAAGGCCACTCAGTACATCCAGCTGGCCTCGCAACTGCAGACCACATATGGCGTTGTGTAGGTAAGCAGTTTGCTGATGTCAACTAGAACAGAGTGCCCCATGGTGGTGGTGCGGTTATGGTATGGGCAGGTATAAGCTAGGGACAACGAACACAATTTAATTTTGATGGCAATTTGAATGCAGAGATATGTGACTGGATCCTGAGGCCCACTGTCGTGCCATTCATCTGCCGCCATCACCTCATGTTTCAGCATAATGCACTACCCCATGTCGCAAGGACCTTTTCACAACTCCTGGAAGCTGAAAATGTCCCAATTCTTCCATACTCACACGTCACCCATTGAACATGTTTGGGATGCTCTTAATCGATGTGTACGGACAGCGGTCCAGTACTCTGCAACTTCACACCGCCTGATCAACTTTATGCGAAGGACATGCCACGAGACAAATGGTCACACCAGATACTGGGTTTCTGATCCACGCCACTACCTTTAAAAGGCATGTGACCAGATGCATATCAGTATTCCCAGTTGTGAAATCCATAGACTAGGGCCCAAGTCATTGTTCCAATTGACTTCTTTCCTCATGGATTGTAACTCAGTAAGATGTCTATTTTGTTGTGTTCTAGCCTATTGACGTTATATTCTTCCATTAACAACTTTCAGCTGTTGGTTCTGTGTACACAGCAAATAACTCCCCATAGAGAACGCTATGGGTTTACCTACTTAAATATTTATGCTTCAGGGGAATATGAAGGGGTGCTTAGAGAGTCCTGCTCACTATATGTACAAGTAGGACATGGAATTGAAGAAAAAGCCATTAAAGGCAACCCTGGAGCAATTACCTTGCTCACGGGCAGATTAGTGTAGTCTAGCCCAATATTGGAACTGACCTTCAAGAGATTGTGAAGACAGTTTTAAACCCCATAGCCTTCTTGAACCAAAATATGAATTCAACGAGAGAATAAAGTACAATCATTTATTAAATCAATAAATCGTTAAAACATGTCATGGGGGAAAAAAATCTAATCCCCACTCGAATTTCTATGGTGCACTGCAGTTTAGCCAAAAGATTCACATTCATGCATAATTTCTACTACATCAATAGTCTCCATTTAAAACAGGTCAACTTCAGGGTTCATCTTGTCAGACGTAGGCCGCTCCACTGGCGGCAGAGCGCGGGGCGGAATATTTGGCAGAGTACCCACCCTCCTTGCGCTTTAGGCACTGGCAGCAGAGAAGTGCGCCGCCGATGAGCATCAGGCCAGCAGAGCCCCATCCGATGAACAACGACGCGCCCAGCTCTCTCCTCTGCGCGTCAATGAGAAGCGGGTTGTAGAAGTCCCTGATGACGGTGTTGGCGGACCAAGACACGGGGATCAGGCAGAGGATGCCGGCGACCTGGAAGAACACGCCGGATGCGATGGCCACCTTGGACTTGGCAGCCTCGTCGTCGATGCAGTTTGTGCACTTCCCCCCAGCCACGGAGAGCAGGATGCCGATCACGGCCACGAGGATGGAGATGACGACCAGAGCCCTGGCGGCCTGGAGGTCCTGAGGTAAGGCCAGCATGGAGTCGTAGACCTTACACTGCATCTGGCCCGTGCTCTGGATCACACAACTCATCCACAGGCCCTCCCAGGAGACCTGCGCGGTTACGATGTTATTGCCGATGAAAGCAGTCACCTTCCACATGGGGAGCGCGCAGATTATGATGTCACCGATCCAACCGATGATAGCCAGGGAAATGCCCAGAATCTGTAGACCGGCGGAGGCCATTGCGTTCTATCTACTCAAACTCGTAAAAAGGGCAGGACTAGTGTTTGGCAGTGGGAATGCTAGCTATTTTGGTTAGGATACAGACTCCAACCTTTATACCCACCTACCAGGGTATGGTTACTAATTGGGACGATTGAAAGCACCTGTTTGTTGGCCGATACACACCCACCGAACTAATAAGCGTGCCCAAACTACCCATATGTTATGCTGCGTTCACACGCTAGTCGGCCTAGGAAACTCAGAAATGTCCGAAATGGTTGTAGTTATACGCGTGCCGCGTTCAACCAGTTAGCACACGTGTCAAACTCATTCCAAGGATGGCCGAGTGTCTGCGGGTTTTCCCTTCACCCTTGCACTTGATTGATGAGTTAAGGTAACTAATTAGTAAGTAACTCCCCTCACCTGGTTGTCTAGGTCTTAATTGAAAGTTAAAAAACAAGTTTCCTTGTTCCGACTAGCACGTGAATGAGCCATCGTTCCCATTTCCGCCACCATGTGCTGAACATAGACTACGCAATTTACTGTCATTGATACCAGCTGTCAGTCTATTAGTCCCAGTCCGTTCATGTGCAGCATGTTAACTATACGCAGTTGTATCCACTGATCTCCAAATAACCCGAATGGCTAAGCTTTCTGTGCGTAAAACCTGTGCGTCAGTTTGGAGAGTATTGAAGGTTCGCCACGCATGGGCTGTTGGATTCTTATGGATGCTCATGAATGAGCTGTTGGTTTCTGTGATAAATTATAATTTTAACATCCAACAACGAAAATCAAATTCCCACGTGGGCTATTGCCGCGTTCAAGTGATACTCGAACTAGTAAGCTAAATTGTCCCACTTGCTTACTTGGTTGTAGTCCCGAGTTTCCTAGTTCCGACTAGCAAAAGTCCCTGATATAACACTTCTCCTTCACACGGACATTCTTTCTTTCAATCGTTCCCTACTTTCTTCATTTTCTATATAACGCGACTGGAGAAAAGCTTTTCAAAAGTAAAATATAAGCTTACAAAGCAATGCTTTTCTAGATCTCAAATTAAATGTGAACAGCCTATTTAACTTTTTTGAGATCTTGGTTGTTTCCTATTTTGTGTTTTTATTTAGTTTACTTCACATTTAATTGGGAAGGTCTATTTTATTCGATAACAACAGCATGCTTTACTGTACCCTGATAAAGGCCTTTGCTGAGTTTCGACCATCTGGTCTAGCTACAAAGTTAGTGTCCATCGCAGTGCATGGTAGTAAAAAAACATAATTTGTGATAACAGTGTCCTAATTATTTAATGTAAAAAAAATCACGTTCGTGGTTTTGGATGTAAAAAATATATAATTTGTGCAATAGTGCAAATATAAAATAAATCGTGTAACATCTTATTATTTTAGTTAAATTGTGTAATTCTTCTTTACTCACTCCCCTGCTCGCTGAATAATTAAAAAAAGTCTCAGATAGTGGCCGGTTAATTAAGCAGCCATAGATGACACCCAGTCTGTGTATTGGCCTGTAAGCAGCCACGAAAACCCTATCTTATGTTTCACACACACCTCTCCACCTGTGGCATTGGGTAGGACAGCCAATGCAAAACTGGAGAGACCAAAACCCGCGCAAATAAACTTTTGCACAAGAATCGTTGCGACAAGTTTATTTCATAATTGAGTAGCCTACTTTTGCAGATTGGAGCTGTCTATTTTTCAGCTGTGAAATTATAAGAATTTAAATGTGGTGCATATCTCTTGGCAACGGCCCAAGACACATTCCTATGTAGGGTATTTTTCCAGGATTTTGTACACAGCTGGGCACATTGAGGGGCTTCCTGTGTGGGAAGAACATTCCTGAACTCCAGGACAACGTGATAGATGTGTGGATCTCTTAGTAACGGAGCCAAAGCCCACCCGAGGATGGAGGGGGCTCGGTTGGCTCTCTATATAACCTTATTCTGCTTTAGGGGTCACACACTCGGTGTGCTTTTTGGAGGAGAAGAGGGAGATCCATATAGGAGTAGCAGTAGCTGGCAACGATGGTATCTTTGGGGCTGCAGATTCTGGGCGTCGGGCTGGCGGTGCTGGGCTGGGTGGGGAACAGCATCTGCATCCTCCCCATGTGGAAAGTCTCGGCCTTCATCGGAAACAACATTGTGGTGGCGCAGACCATCTGGGAGGCTCTGTGGATGACGTGCGTGGTGCAGAGCATAGGCCATATGCAGTGTAAGGTCAACGACTCACCCCTCTCCTTGCCTCCGGACCTCCAAGCCGCCCGGGCCATGGTAGTCATCGCCGTCCTCTTGGCCCTGTTCGTGCTCCTGCTCTCGGTTGTCAGGGGGAAATGCACCACCTGCGTCGGGGACCAGTCGGCCAAGGCCCGGGTGGCCATCACTGCCGGGGTGTTCTTCCTTGTGGCTGGGGCGCTCAACAACTCCCTGGTACCCGACTCACAGAGGAGAGAGCTGGGCGCGTCCCTGTACGTCGGCTGGGGCGCGTCAGGACCGCTTCTGATTGGGGGCGCGCTCCTTTGCTGTCAGTGCCGGTCGAGGGGAGACCTCTATAATGGAGCGAAGTACTAATTTCTTTGACTACTCTTTTTTGGAACGTTCGTTTCAAAATAGATGTGTGCTTTAGCCCAGAAGATCCCAAACTGTGGGTGAAAGTCGTACTAGTAGAATGCACAAGGTGCAATTTCGAAATCAGTTCCTCCTCATGTTAGTCATTTCATAGCTCTCCAGGAACATGGTTGGACAGCCCTGCCTTTAGAGTTATTTATAGCTTTTCAGAAATGTCCAGATCAACTAGATCATCTCAGCGAACATTTTTAATTTCGCTGTTTTAAGCCCATATATATTGTTGTAATTTTATTGTCACTCAAATATCACATGAATAAACATTAGACATGGCAAAATATATATTAGTTTTAAAATGGCAACATTTTCTTTGCACCCTATGAAAAAACGTGTAGAACTGCAGGAAATAAGCTTTAAACCTGCAAAATTATATCCACCAACAAGAGGGGTGTGAACAGTTTGTGTCATGAACTGTGCCTGTGCCCATAGAAATAGACGTGGCGCGCGCGCAGGGGGCGTGGATGTTCTCCAATGCTGGAAGGGGGGACTGAGTGAAAAAGTTTAGGAACCTCTGCCTATGTATTGTTATAGCCTATAGCCTAGTTTACTTTATAGCCTATATTTAGCCTTTTGTTTAGCTTGCGCGTTTAGAGTGGCTATCGATTACATCAGAAGAAGAATTGAATAATCATTTCATACTGTTTTGAATTTTGACTGAGTTTTGCTCGAACTGTAAACAGACAACATCGTGTTTTGGGGGGGATTTCCCCAGATGTCTAACCCTTTTGGGACATTAGTCTACTTTCCCGCCAAATCTGCAAGGGCATGGCGAAACAGAAGCACTTCAGAAAACTAAAGGCACTTACTATTTGCTCTTAGAGTGTTGTTATTTAATATATATTTTTCTCAACGAATTTTGAAAACTGAATAATTAGTGATGCTCAGCATATAAATTATGTTAATATTCCTTTTCAGAAACCCGTCTTGAGGAAAACTGGGCGGGGGAATATTTATATATATTTTTGGACATTTATTTTCACCTGAAAGGGAACTGGTAGATGTGCGGTCTGTAGCCTACTGTATGGGAAAAGAGGCGCGCTCTCTGTAGCCATTAAACAGACATGGCTAGAAAGGATCCATCTTTTTTCAAATTAATGTCAAAAGTGGATTTTTTTTGTGCATTTTAGCTAACCCTAACCCTTTCCCTAACAACCTAATTTTCCTAACCTTCTAACTTAGTTCTCCTAACCTGCTGCGTAAATTCTCCTAACCTGCTGCGAATATTCAAATCAGACGTCAATTTGACAAAAAGCTGGATTCCTCGTCAATGTGTTTCCAGGCGCGCTCTAACGGATTGTCTCGAGGTGTCGCCGAAATCTGTTCTATTCAGGGATTTTTCTGTAAAATACTGTCACCCCACGAGGACAGTCAATTTAACCATGTCAAACAGCCTAACGGCGAAAAATGCACTTGCCAATAGAAATTCCTCGTAATCAATCAATCTAGGTCTATGCGCCTACTTTGCGCAACTCGAATGAACAGAGAACAACAACGTAACTTAAACCATGATGCTAAATATTTATATTCAAACAGAACATTTATTTTCGTTTTAAAATCTACTTTTATTTCAAATGTGAATATTTGTGAAATGAAGGGGGAAAAAATGCACATACTGAAAAGCATACAGAAGAGAGTAGTCTGATACTAGGATACAGACAGAATGTAACATTCAATTTGAGCAGAAAACATAAATAAGTCGTCACAGGAGGACATCAATGTAAAAACATTACAACTCCAAAGTCACCTAGCAACATTCAGAATATAGAAATATATCAAGCGGAGCAGACCCAACATCATATCATGTCATAAGATATAATATATATTTAGAACATAGAGCTGGCAATATGTAGAGTAGACAAGACTTAGTGTCGTCTGCAAAAGAGTATCGGACAACTCAATAAGAGCATCAACATTTCATCTGTAACACTGAACACCCCATCCTGCTCCTATATCCCCAGTCCCGTCTTCCAAAAGCACCTGAACCCCTCCCCCTTCTAGCTCTGACTCTGTTGATAGCTACATTATTGAGGAAAAGTATACATACTGTGACTGTGATATGTGGTTGTCTCACCTAGCTATCTTAAGATGAATGGATTAACTGGAAGTCACTCTGGATAAGAGCGTCTGCTAAATGACTAAAATGTAAAAATGTCAAATGTAAAAAATGTCAAATGTCCCCATATCCACCCGAGACTCTACCCCTCACTCATACATAGTTCATGGATGGAGATGTGGTCCGGACGGGGGCGAACTTAGCCGCCACATATGGCCTGCCCATGTTGCCCTCCTTGGGGGGGCAGTTGCAGCAGAGCAGACCACCTCCCAACAGCAGCAGCCCTGCGGAGCCCCAGCCGATGTACAGAGCCGCCCCCAGCTCCCTCCTCTGGGCCTCTATCACCAAGGGGTTATAGAAGTCTCTGATCAGGGTATTGGCCGACCATGACACAGGGATGAAGATGAGGAGGCCACAGATGATGAAGACGATCCCGGCGATGATGCAGGCTTTGGCTTTGGCAGCCTCGTCCTCCATGCAGTTGGTGCACTTCCCCCCGACGATGGCCATCATGACGCCGCAGACGCCCACAATCACTGCCACGATGACCATAGCTCTGGCGGCCTGGAGGTCCTGAGGTAAGGCAAGCATGGAGTCATAGACCTTACACTGCATCTGTCCCGTGCTCTGGACCACGCAGTTCATCCATAACCCTTCCCAGATGACCTGAGCGGTGACGATGTTGGCTCCGACAAAGGCAGTGACCCTCCACATGGGCATGGCACAAGTGAGGATGGTCCCCAGCCAGCCAATCATGGCCAGCATTACTCCCATAATCTGGAGGCCCTGGGAAGCCATGGCTGAAGTATACAAAGTTCGAAGTTCAAGGTATACTAGTGCCGCTGGTTACTACGGCTGGTACGCTGAATCTACTGCTGCTGTTGTAGAGATGATCGACTTACACCCCTGCACACATTTTGCCTCTACACGGTTATTTGTCAATGATTCGATCAAGTCAAACTGCTTCTGTCTAGACAATGCTGCACAGTCTCGAACACGGAAAGGTTGCAATGGAGGCTCTCCTCTCCTTCTTCTTCGTCTGCCTCTTATTCCTTCAGACTGACCAGTGGTGGTTTTCTTCCTTCTCTCTGAGAGCCTGAGTTCTGGGATGACGACGAGTAAACAGGATCTTATTATATAGATCACACTTTGGAGGGAGGTGGGGAGGGTGGGGTTTGGGTTTGGGTTTCTATGCTCCCAAACAATAGAGGAAAGCCGACACTGGATATCCCTGGGCCTTGTTTCCTGCTCTTTGTGTGTTTTGTTCTGGTGATATGAGCTTTACTGAAGGATCTCAAGCAACGCTCCCAAACACAGGACAATGTCTCTCTCTCCAACCCCCACCTGAACACACACACACACAGTATTAACTTCAGTATGTTATTTCCAAGAATATCTTTACAGTGAGTGACATCCAACTGTGGGATCCTGCTAAAAGACTGAAATTCAGTGGTGTAAAGTACTTAAGTAAAAGTACTACTAAGTAGTTTTTTGGTGTATCTGTACTTTACTATTTATATATTTTTTAACAACTTTTACTTTTACTTCACTACATTCCTAAAGAAAATATGTAAATTTTACACCCATACATTTCCCCTGACACCAAAAAGTACTTGTTACATTTCGAATGCTCAGGCAGGACGGAATTATGGTCCAATTCACACACCTATCAATAATACCGCATCACCCCTACTGCCTCTGATCTGGCGGACTCACTAAACACAAATACATCTGGCGGACTCACTAAACACAAATACATCTGGCGGACTCACTAAACACAAAATACATCTGGCGGACTCACTAAACACAAATACATCTGGCGGACTCACTAAACACAAATACATCTGGCGGACTCACTAAACACAAAATACATCTGGCGGACTCACTAAACACAAAATACATCTGGCGGACTCACTAAACACAAATACATCTGGCGGACTCACTAAACACAAATACATCTGGCGGACTCACTAAACACAAATACATCTGGCGGACTCACTAAACACAAAATACATCTGGCGGACTCACTAAACACAAATACTGCAATTGTAAATAGTGCCCCTGGCTGTCCGTAAAAATAAAATAAACAAATAATAATAATAATCGTCAGTAAATAATAATAACAATTGTGCAGTCTTGTCTTCTTAAGATAAGGAATTTGATGTATAGCATTTACTTTTACTCAAATATGACAATTGAAAACTTTATCCACCACTGTACCACCGATACTTTTAGACTTTTACCCAAGTTGTATTTTACTGGGTAACTTTTGCTTTTACTTGAGTCATTTTCTATTAAGGTATCTTTACTTTTACTCCACTGCTGAAATTTAAATGTATTGAGTACCTCACGAGACCAGAATGTTATCCCTCCTCAGTGCAGTAGGAGGCAATGAATACATGCATTTGAGTAGTTTTACAATTCCACCTGAAAACGATATTTTGGTATTTGTCTAAATAGTCCGTTGTTGACGTAGTCCCAAAATGTTTTGCTTGTCAGCACTCAAGTTTTCAAGTTATATAACTTTTAAAATAGGATTTCTTTATTTTGAAAGTTACATATCTTGCCGGTGCGCAGGGCATCTGAATTGGCTGCATCTACCACCAGCAGCCCGAGACTAATATAAAAATATAAAAAATAGGTACACAAGGCTTTATCCTTGGGTTTTTTGTTTGGCGATTGACAAGTCGATCGTGATCGACCGGTTGGTGACCACTGCACTAGAATATATGGAGAGACCGTTCAGAAAATTAGAGATCAATGAAAGAAAGCCATGCAAATACACATCTCATTTTCAGCACCAATTGGTAGATTTAAAAATACTCTGATCTTGTATATTATTTAGGGTTAGGAAAGTAATTTTGAATTATAATTAAAAAAAAGGTGTTTGTAGAGCTTTTATGTACAACATATATTGATGGATCAACAATACAGTGGTTTGAAGAGGAGGAAGGGAAGCACTACTAAGGTACACTATAGTACATTTTGGTAGATAGAAGGTGCTCTTTGGTAAAAGGGGTAAATTGGTCATCAAAAAAATTATATGAAGAGTGCCTTGGTCCTCCTTTCTTTTTGAATACAGTGGTTTGATTCATCCTGGAAGTTGCCAAATTCAATTGTTCAATCCATGAAATATTGGAAGGTGAGAAAAGAGTACAATAGGGGTTAAACACTAGTCCTATTAATCTATCCTAATAATCTTCACTAATCATGTGATGAAAACGGTCCAGTGGTCTTAAACTGTGGGCCAGGCTCCAGGTTTAAAACAGCTAAGTATGGGTTCCATAATGATTAAAAAAGGCTGCATGTCCCAAATTATTGCACAACTTGTAATACGTTAGCCTAATATGATCCACTACGTTAGCCTGATATGATCCACTACGTTAGCCTGATATGATCCACTACGTTAGCCTGATATGATCCACTACGTTAGCCTGATATGATCCACTACGTTAGCCTGATATGATCCACTACGTTAGCCTAATATGATCCACTACGTTAGCCTGATATGATCCACTACGTTAGCCTGATATGATCCACTACGTTAGCCTGATATGATCCACTACGTTAGCCTGATATGATCCACTACGTTAGCCTGATATGATCCACTACGTTAGCCTGATATGATCCACTACGTTATCCTGATATGATCCACTACGTTAGCCTGATATGATCCACTACGTAAGCCTGATATGATCCTGAGGAACAACCAGAAGAACGAGACAGAGCAAAGAAAGGTCAACTAATGATGTAATTTTTATTTTTTATTTTTATTTTACCGTTATTTTACCAGGTAAGTTGACTGAGAACACGTTCTCATTTGCAGCAACGACCTGGGGAATAGTTACAGGGGAGAGGAGGGGGGGATGAATGAGCCAATTGTAAATGGAGTGATACAAAATGTAAGGAAACTAACACTAAAGTGACCATTATAAATGTAAGGAAACTAACACTAAAGTGAGTTAACAATGTAAGGAAACTAACACTAAAGTGAGTTAACAATGTAAGGAAACTAATAGTTAAGTGGCAGTTATAAATGACTGTGGGTGTAATGGCAGGTAGCCTCGTGGTTAGAGTGTTGAGCCAGTAACCGAAAGGTTGCTAGATCAAATCCCTGAGCTGACAAGGTAAAAATCTGTCATTATACCCATGAACAAGACAGTTAACCCACTGTTCCTAGGCTGTCATTGTAAATAAGAATTTATTCTTAACTGACTTGCCTAGTTAAATAAAATAAAAAACTGATGTTGGCTACCAATATATATTTTTAAATACAGTGAAAAGTCAGGGCATATAAATAATTAAAACATTCTAGAAATCATAAACCAACTCGGTAGGTTTGGCGCTGTACTGTCTTCAAATTTCACCCCTTCAAGTTATAAGGCCAGCATTTCATAAACTTCACTGTGGAAAAGGTGATGTGTTGATATACTTCAGTTTGCTGCCATATGACATTGGTCTCCAGTGATCATAAGGTCAAATATATCTAAAACAATTGATTTCTCATTTACCTAGCTCTTATCAATAGCTCTTATCAATATCTCTTATCAATAGCTCTTATCAATAGCTCTTATCAAAAGCTCTTATCAAAAGCTCTTATCAATAGCTCTTATCAATAGCTCTTATCAATAGCTCTTATCAATAGCTCTTATCAATTTGTAAATTACAGTGCATGTAGAATGGTGTTACTTCTATCTGAAATAAAGAAAGTACATGTCGTTCCACTTGGAACTAACAGATTGCTCGACCTTATTCATCGTTTCATCGCCCGTAAAGGTGGTGGATTTATGAGGGAATTATGTCAAGGTCAAAATATCTGTATACACACCGCCGCCACACCTTCATTTATTTGATCTCCACACCAAACGAATAGCGGGGGAATGGCATGCTACTTTCATGCTTAAGTTCAAGGTCCGAATACGTGTGGAGAGAAACGTGCATACTTGCATAAAATGTAATTACCACACTGGGCAAAAACTGGTTGAATCAATGTTGTTTCCACATCATTTCAACCAATAAAATCTATGTGATGACATTGAATCAATGTGGAAAACTGATTGGATTTGCAAGAAGTCATCAACATATGGGCATTTAGTTGTTTTTGAACCCAACTTTGAACCTAAATCTAATGACGTAGTGAAATGTTTTGTTGTTGATTTCACATTGAATTCAGGTTAGTTGACAACTCAACCAAATGTAAATCAGAACTAGATGTTGAACTGATGTCTCTGTCCAGTGGGACGTTCTATTTACTAGTGCTTAACTCAAATCAAATCAAATTGTATTTGGGACATGCGCCGAATACAACAGGAAAGTAATACGTGAAATGTTTACTTACAAACCCTTAACCAACAATGCAGTTCAAGAAATAGAGTTAAGAAAAGATTTACTAAATATACTAAAGAAAAAAAGAAAAAAAGAATTATTAAAAGAACAACAATAAAATAACAATAACGAGGCTATATACAGTGGGTATCGGTACCGAGTCAATGTGCAGGGGTACAGGTTAGTAGTGGTAATTGAGGTAATATGTACATATAAAACAATTGTGACTATGCATAGATAATTATCAGCGAGGAGCAGCAGGGGCAATGCAAACAGTCTGGGTGGTCATTTGATTAGCTGTTCAGCAGTCTTATGGCTTGGGATAGAAGCTGTTAAGTAGCCTTTTGGACCTAGACTTGGCACTCCGGTACCGCTTGCTGTGCGGTAGCAGAGAGAAAAGTCTGACTAGGGTAGGAATTCCCCCCTTAGATAGTACAACGGCAGGGAAAAATACCTGAGAAATATTTTGTTTTATGGACATAGTTTAATATTTACTTGCTATTTAGTTGAATGAAAGTTATTGCAGTTATTGCATCTGATAGAAATAAAGCGCTGACAGACTTCTCATCTTGAATATGGTGTTGATGAAATGCCATCAAAACATAAAGTCAAATACATAGGGAAAATATTTATTTACAGTTTCAGAACTATCTACTGTAACTCATACACTTTAAGAAAAGCTACACATGACAATATTAACAATCACACACACACACACACACACACACACACACACACACACACACACACACACACACACACACACACACACACACACACACACACACACACACACACACACACACACACACACACACACACACACACACACACACACACACAGCCAAACCTGCACAGGACAATGTTGCAGACTGCATGGGGTTGTTTTTAAGGAATTCAGTTCCTTCTCCGGGTCTAAGCCGAAAATATACAGGTTAGGACAATATTTATGCAAAGACTTATGGGATAGAATCCTCTTGTTCTAAAGTATATTTTATACCTAGCTTCAGCTGTGGTTCACTTTCAACTGTAACTTACTTCCATGGACTCTTTAGTCACTGTGGTCCTCCTCTTTGCTCATCACCTTCAAATATCCTCATTATCAAACCTTCCTAATAGAGCAGCACCATAGTGACCATAGTGCCAGAATAGAGTCCATATATACACAGCTGGATCTTAGCTACAGACAGACAGTCTCTCATGGCAGACAGACCTCGCTCTCTTCTCTTCCATTCTTGCTCTTCCATTCTTCTCTCTCTCCCTCTCTTCCCTCTCTTCCTTTCTCAGACGTAGTCTTTTCCAGAGGCTGGTCCCAAGGTCTCGGAGCGAGGGGACTTGTTGTACCTGGCGGTGTAGGATCCCTCGTCCTTCTCGGGGCAGTTGAAGCAGAGCAGGCCTCCTCCAATCAGCAGCAGGGCACCTGCCCCCCAGCCCACGTAGAGCGCGCCCCCCAGCTCCCTCTTCTGAGCGCTTACCAGGTGCGGGTTGTAGAAGTCCTGGATGATGCTGTGGGCTATCCAGCAGACAGGGATCAGACACAGAACCCCGGCAATGATGAACACCACCCCAGATGTCACGCCCACTTTAGCCTTGGACGCCTCGTCCTCCACGCAGTTGGTGCACTTTCCCCCGGCTACAGCCAATAGGATGGCGATGATGCCGGAGAGGATGGCGATGACAGTCATGGCTCTGGCAGCCTGAAGGTCCTGGGGCAGGGCCAACATGGAGTCATAGATCTTACACTGCATCTGGCCCGTGCTCTGGAACACGCAGCTCATCCAGATACCCTCCCAGGTGACTTGAGAGATGATGATGTTGCTGTCAATGAAGGCGGAGACCTTCCACATGGGCATGGCGCATACGATGATAGTCCCGATCCAGCCAATGACCCCCAGGGCCGTGCCCAGCATCTGTAACCCAGCTGACACCATATTGGATCCGGTTGGCGTTGGTTTCTCTGTTTGTCTGCGTGTCTGAGTGAAACTGGATGGCCTTTTGTCTTAGTCTGTGTCTCCTCTCTCTCTATGTGGCGTAGAGGTTCTTTGTCTTCTCTCTGTGTAATCTGAATACAGTGGGTGGTCGTCTCCATGTGCTGCTCTAGGTCTGAATCCGAGTGGGGGAGGAATACCAAGAGTACAGGTACTTATAACCTCCACCTCAGGGTGGAGGGAGGGAGGGAGGGAGGGAGGGGCCATACTTGAAATCACCTAACAACCAACCTGCTCTATTGTCTCACTCTCTCTCTCTCTAACTTCCCCTCTTTCCCTCTCCTAGTTCACTCTCTTTCCTCCTCTCTCTCTGACAACAATAGTATGTACAATTTAATCTATAATTCAATTCCTAGAGCATCATAAGACAATATAGTCAACAGTATCCCTTAACAAAAAAAACATGTCAAATTTGCAGTTTCACATGTGAAATATCTGTTTTCACATGTGAAATATCTGTTTTCACATGTTGAGCTTAAATTTCACACGTGAAACCATCTTTTCACATCTATTAAATTTAGAGTTCACATGTTAACATCACATTTTCACAAGTGAGGAGAATATCATGTTTTCACCTCTCACTTTCACATGTGGAATTGTGAAAATCAAATTTGCAGGTTCACATGTAAGAAAACCCATGATTGTTTTTCACATGTGAATTTGCAATTCCAAATGTGAAAGTGAGTTTTTCAAATGTGACAGTTTTTCACATATGAAACTGCAAATTTCATTATTTCATGTAATTGTTTTTCACATGTGAATTTGTAATTCCACTCCACTCCCACTTTAGCCAAGGATGCCTTGTTTAAACACCTCGTCTAAATCTGATTTACAGTTTCACTTCCAAGAAAACTCCACATGGGGTTGAAATAATGTTATTCTCCTCACATGTGAAAAGAGGGTGGTAACATGTTGCAGTAGAAATGTTTCCACCAGTGGAATTAGGTTGACCACATCTAAAAAGCCCAAATGCAGGACAAGGGAGCGCTTTTGCGGGACATTCGTGGAACACAGTGGACAGAAAACATTTTGGGGGGCAGGTTAGTGATCACGTTGAAATGGTGAAATAGTTCTGCTGTATGAAGGTCACTGCCTGTTAAGGGGCAGTCCTTGATACTATGTACCCATTGATTTTTTTAAGAACTTAAGGTCAAATGTGTCATGACCTTAGTTCAACCGTTGTCAGAACTCAAAACATAAGATTGCTTTACGCCAATGTTTCTAGGTCCGCCAAAGAACGTGTGGTGAGACCGCATTTGCCCCAGTCATTTTCAACCCACTTTCAAAGCAGCAGCACCGACCAGGACAGTTACTTCTCAGAGCATTTTTGCGTTCCAGTTCAACATTTACCTGCTCGCAGTCTACCATTGAAATCCATTGAAGAATACACACAGAAAAGTTGCGCTATTTGTATTTGAGCAATATGATTTGTCGTTCATTCAAGCTCCCCTATGTTCCCGCGAGACACAACTTCTCGAGCACACGAGCAGAAGTTGATAGCTATGTGTGTGTGTGTGTATCACTGTAAATGTAACAGCTTTGAAATTGTATTATTAAGAATGCTGTACTGCAGGAAATCAGTAGGAATAAGGATTCTTTGACAAATTAAAAGTTTGCTCACACAACAGTAAATCAGTGACTGTTAGAGAGAGAGGCGGGGGGTTCTTCCTAGATAGTGGAGGGCTTTAGCTTCTTCGGGATCAGTGTCCCTTCCACCGGACGGTTGAGCTAACGTAGGCTAATGTAAATAGCATGAGGTTGTAAGTAACAAGAACATTTCCCAGGACATAGACATATTTGATATTGGCAGAAAGCTTATATTTTTGTTAATCTAACTGCACTGTCCAATTTACAGTGGCTATTACGGTGAAATAATACCATGCTATTGTTTGAGGAGAGTGCACAATTTTGAACATGAAAAGTTATTAATAAACAAATTAGGCACATTTGAGCAGTCTTGATACAAAATTTTGAACAGAAATGAAATGGTTCATTGGATCAGTCTAACACGTTGCACATACACTGATGCCATCTAGTGGCCAAAATCTAAATTGCACCTGGGCTGGAATAATACATTGTGGCCTTTCTCTTGCATTTCAAAGATGATAGTACAAAAAAAAATCCATAAACTTCCAAGTGTTTCTTTTCAAATGGTGCCAAGAATATGCATATCCTTTCATTAGGGCCTGAGCTACAGGCAGTTAGATTTGGGTATGTTCATTTTAGGTGAAAATTGAGAGAGAGAGAGAGAGAGATTAGTATAACCTTCCAAATAAAGGACTGCCTTTCTCTGCCTCTCTGTCTCTACACACACAGCAGGTCAGTAGAAATAGAACAGTTGTTTACTCTCTATGGGGAGGTCTGTAAAGGGCAGATCAACACACAGAGACTCAGTGTATAGCCAAATACATTTCCTTAAACCCCATGGATCCTGCTGAGGATAATGAGACACCAACACCATGGATCCTGCTGAGGAATATGAGACTCAACACCATGGATCCTGCTGAGGATCATGAGACACCAACACCATGGATCCTGCTGAGGAATATGAGACCTAACACCATGGATCCTGCTGAGGAATATGAGACTCAACACCATGGATCCTGCTGAGGATAATGAGACACCAACACCATGGATCCTACTGAGGATCATGAGACTCAACACCATGGATCCTGCTGAGGATAATGAGACACCAACACCATGGATCCTGCTGAGGAATATGAGACTCAACACCATGGATCCTGCTGAGGATAATGAGACACCAACACCATGGATCCTGCTGAGGAATATGAGACTCAACACCATGGATCCTGCTGAGGATCATGAGACACCAACACCATGGATCCTACTGAGGAATATGAGACACCAACACCATGGATCCTGCTGAGGAATATGAGACCCAACACCATGGATCCTGCTGAGGAATATGAGACCCAACACCATGGATCCTGCTGAGGAATATGAGACACCAACACCATGGATCCTGCTGAGGAATATGAGACTCAACACCATGGATCCTGCTGAGGATCATGAGACACCAACACCATGGATCCTATTGAGGAATATGAGACTCAACACCATGGATCCTGCTGAGGATCATGAGACACCAACACCATGGATCCTACTGAGGAATATGAGACCCAACACCATGGATCCTGCTGAGGATCATGAGACCCAACACCATGGATCCTGCTGAGGAATATGAGACCCAACACCATGGATCCTGCTGAGGATCATGAGACACCAACACCATGGATCCTGCTGAGGAATATGAGACCTAACACCATGGATCCTGCTGAGGAATATGAGACTCAACACCATGGATCCTGCTGAGGATCATGAGACACCAACACCATGGATCCTGCTGAGGAATATGAGACTCAACACCATGGATCCTGCTGAGGATCATGAGACACCAACACCATGGATCCTGCTGAGGAATATGAGACCTAACACCATGGATCCTGCTGAGGAATATGAGACTCAACACCATGGATCCTGCTGAGGATCATGAGACACCAACACCATGGATCCTACTGAGGAATATGAGACTCAACACCATGGATCCTGCTGAGGAATATGAGACACCAACACCATGGATCCTTTTGAGGAATATGAGACTCAACACCATGGATCCTGCTGAGGATCATGAGACACCAACACTAACTACACTGAACAAAAATATAAACGCAACCATTTTCTATGTTTCTCTTTTGCCAAGACAATCCCAAAACCCTGACAGGTGTGGCATATCAAGGAGATAATTAAACAGCATGATCATTACACAGGTGCACCTTGTGCTGGGGACAATAAAAGGCCACTCTAAGATGTGCAATTTTGTCACACAATAACACAGATATCTCAAGTTGTGAAGGCGCGTGCAATTGGAATGCTAACGGCAGGAACGTCGACCAGAGCTATTTACAGAGAATTTAATGTAAATTTCTCTACAATAATTCTCCTCCAACTTCGTTGTAGAGAATTTGGTAGTACGTCCAACCGGCCTCACAACCGCAGACCACGTGTAACCCCGCCAGACCAGGACCTCCACATCTTCACCTGCGGGATCATCAGAGGGGGGAGGGCAAGGGTGCTGAGGAGTATTTACAGTGGGGCAAAAAAGTGTTTAGTCAGCCACCAATTGTGCAAGTTCTCCCACTTAAAAAGATGAGAGAGGCCTGTAATTTTCATCATAGGTACACTTCAACTATGACAGACAAAATGAGGAAAACAATTCCAGAAAATCACATTGTAGGATTTTTAATGAATTTATTTGCAAATTATGGTGGAAAATAAGTATTTGGTCACCTACTAACAAGCAAGATTTCTGGCTCTCACAGACCTGTAACTTCTTCTTTAAGAGGCTCCTCTGTCCTCCACTCGTTACCTGTATTAATGGCACCTGTTTGAACTTGTTATCAATATAAAAAACACCTGTCCACAACCTCAAACAGTCACACTCCAAACTCCACTATGGCCAAGACCAAAGAGCTGTCAAAGGACACCAGAAACTAAATTGTAGACCTGCACCAGGCTGGGAAGACTGAATCTGCAATAGGTAAGCAGTTTGGTTTGAAGAAATCAACTGTGGGAGCAATTATTAGGAAATGGAAGACATACAAGACCACTGATAATCTCCCTCGATCTGGGGCTCCACGCAAGATCTCACCCCGTGGGGTCAAAATGATTACAAGAACGGTGAGCAAAAATCCCAGAACCACACGGGGGGACCTAGTGAATGACCTGCAGAGAGCTGGGACCAAAGTAACAAAGCCTACCATCAGTAACACACTACGCCGCCAGGGACTCAAATCCTGCAGTGCCAGACGTGTCCCCCTGCTTAAGCCAGTACATGTCCAGGCCCGTCTGAAGTTTGCTAGAGAGCATTTGGATGATCCAGAAGAAGATTGGGAGAATGTCATATGGTCAGATGAAACCAAAATATAACTTTTTGGTAAAAACTCAACTCGTCGTGTTTGGAGGACAAAGAATGCTGAGTTGCATCCAAAGAACACCATACCTACTGTGAAGCATGGGGGTGGAAACATCATGCTTTGGGGCTGTTTGTCTGCAAAGGGACCAGGACGACTGATCCGTGTAAAGGAAAGAATGAATGGGGCCATGTATCGTGAGATTTTGAGTGAAAACCTCCTTCCATCAGCAAGGGCATTGAAGATGAAACGTGGCTGGGTCTTTCAGCATGACAATGATCCCAAACACACCGCCCGGGCAACGAAGGAGTGGCTTCGTAAGAAGCATTTCAAGGTCCTGGAGTGGCCTAGCCAGTCTCCAGATCTCAACCCCTTTGAAAATCTTTGGAGGGAGTTGAAAGTCCGTGTTGCCCAGCAACAGCCCCAAAACATCACTGCTCTAGAGGAGATCTGCATGGAGGAATGGGCCAAAATACCAGCAACAGTGTGTGAAAACCTTGTGAAGACTTACAGAAAACGTTTGACCTCTGTCATTGCCAACAAAGGGTATATAACAAAGTATTGAGATAAACTTTTGTTATTGACCAAATACTTATTTTCCACCATAATTTGCAAATAAATTCATAAAAAATCCTACAATGTGATTTTCTGGAATTTTTTTCTCATTTTGTCTGTTATAGTTGAAGTCATATGATGAAAATTACAGGCCTCTCATCTTTTTAAGTGGGAGAACTTGCACAATTGGTGGCTGACTAAATACTTTTTTGCCCCACTGTATGTCTGTAATAATGCACTTTTTGGGGAAAAACTCATTCTGATTGGCTGGGCCTGGCTATGCCCTCCCAGGCCCCCCCTTGGCTGTGTCCCTGCCCAGTCATGTGAAATCCATAGATTAGGACTTGGCTGATAAATTGGCTGATATCCTTATATGAACTGTAACTCTGCAAGATATTTGAAATTGTCGCATGTTGCGTTTATATTTTTGTTCAATATATTTCATCAGATCCCTGGGTGACCCTGCTGTAAAAAAGGTGCTTTAGAAATATACAACACCGTATGTCGTTCGTCCCTGACTATGTCATTTCTACTGAAATTGGCTTTACGAACAAAACCAGAACAAAACTATGTCCTTGTAATTCCTCACTACTCAGACACAGACACCAAATAGAAACTAGGTAGAAATGGGGAGCCTGAGGAGATCAACCCAACGTCAGAATTACCATCAAATATGAGGAAGAAGTCATAGTTATGTCTGCAAATGTGACCAAATGTGGAAAAAACAGTTAGGTTTAAATCTAAATCAGTTGGTATCAACAGATAGACATATTTATTTTGCCCTTTTACAGGAAACCATATTTATAAGTGAATGAAGCAGAAGTGAAGTTGACATTATATGGTAAATAATTCAGGCTGGTGTCTGCATTCGATAAGAGATGTCAGGTGTAAACTAGGCCTAGGGTTGGCAGGACAGACACGAAGAGGAAGTGAAGGGTATGAAAACAAGAAGTAACTGGCATGCAGCTGTCCAGGGGCCCTTACCGACTGATTCCGACTGTTGTTTTTACCCAAATGTGTTGGCCAAATCTTTATAGGGTGTTAACATTTCATAATTTCCTGAAGAAAAAATATTTAAACATAAAAGAAATATGTATTTTAATTGTGTGATGTTAATAATAATTATAGCAGTTCATTTACAGGTGAATGTCAGTTTTGGGGATAGGGATTCCCCTCGAAGACATTTTGAAATGGACTCCCCAATCGCTAAATCCACCCCAGCGTACATGGGCGATGATAGAATCTAACATTTGACCCACTAACATCTGGTTATCAACTCAGACAACCTACGTACTACTTACACCATGATAAGACCTTGGCCCTGTCCAGAAACAACCCCGGATTAGGAAGGAGAACGAGGTCCACCAAAGGAAGTTAGGAGACAGCACAAGAGTTGCAATTTAATAAGAGTAGCATTTTATTGTAAATAATAATGGAAAAGCAGTTTACCTATAAAAACATCCCACTTCAACCCCAGCCCTTAGAAAACATGCTTACATCTCTCTCTCAAGTGTGAGTCTATGCTGTGCATCACTGAGTCAACACGTGGCAATATTTTTTTGTGTGGACATTTTTAGTAAGTCTTACTGATTCAAAGAACAACATCAGTCCCTGAAAGCGCCAGAGTGGATGTAGGCTTTTATTCCAGCCAGGCAGTAACACACCTGATTCAACTGATTTCTAAGTGTAGCCATTATCAATCATCATATTGCTTATGACTCTACTGTATGTATTGCTTACAGTGGTAGAATGGCTAAGATAAATTCAGGTTATGTAAGACATGACTTAGGGAATCAGAGTCAGTTATCAACTCAGTGGGTTTTTTCATGAAGCAGCAGCAGCAGAGTATAGTTCCTCCTATCAGAAGCAGTGAAGCGGCCCACCTATTCAATTCAGCTGAGAACGTAAGGTTATTACTCCGCAGGAAGTTCTCAGGGTCCGAGTTTGGTGTCAAGTCAAGGACAACCAAGAAGATCAAGATCAGGTGGATGAGACCAGCCAGGATGAAGAATATTCCGCCAAAGATAATCACTTCAGTTATAGACGTATTCATATTCCTCTGAGTACAGTTGGTGCACTTTGTTCCTGAGATGGAGAATATCATCCCTAGCAACCCTATAATAATGGAGAAGTAGGTGATCGATCCCTCCGATGTCAACAACTACAGACCAGTATCCCTTCTTTCTTTTCTCTCCAAAACTCTTGAACGTGCCGTCCTTGGCCAGCTCTCCTGCTATCTCTCTCAGAATGACCTTCTTGATCCAAATCAGTCAGGTTTCAAGACTAGTCATTCAACTGAGACTGCTCTTCTCTGTGTCACGGAGGCGCTCCGCACTGCTAAAGCTAACTCTCTCTCCTCTGCTCTCATCCTTCTAGACCTATCGGCTGCCTTTGATACTGTGAACCATCAGATCCTCCTCTCCACCCTCTCCGAGCTGGGCATCTCCGGCGCGGCCCACGCTTGGATTGCGTCCTACCTGACAGGTCGCTCCTACCAGGTGGCGTGGCGAGAATCTGTCTCCGCACCACGTGCTCTCACCACTGGTGTCCCCCAGGGCTCTGTTCTAGGCCCTCTCCTATTCTCGCTATACACCAAGTCACTTGGCTCTGTCATATCCTCACATGGTCTCTCCTATCATTGCTATGCAGACGACACACAATTAATCTTCTCCTTTCCCCCCTCTGATAACCAGGTGGTGAATCGCATCTCTGCATGTCTGGCAGACATATCAGTGTGGATGACGGATCACCACCTCAAGCTGAACCTCGGCAAGACGGAGCTGCTCTTCCTCCCGGGGAAGGACTGCCCGTTCCATGATCTCGCCATCACGGTTGACAACTCCATTGTGTCCTCCTCCCAGAGTGCTAAGAACCTTGGCGTGATCCTGGACAACACCCTGTCGTTCTCAACTAACATCAAGGCAGTGACCCGTTCCTGTAGGTTCATGCTCTACAACATTCGCAGAGTACGACCCTGCCTCACGCAGGAAGCGGCGCAGGTCCTAATCCAGGCACTTGTCATCTCCCGTCTGGATTACTGCAACTCGCTGTTGGCTGGGCTCCCTGCCTGTGCCATTAAACCCCTACAACTCATCCAGAACGCCGCAGCCCGTCTGGTGTTCAACTTTCCCAAGTTCTCTCACGTCACCCCGCTCCTCCGCTCTCTCCACTGGCTTCCAGTTGAAGCTCGCATCCGCTACAAGACCATGGTGCTTGCCTACGGAGCTGTGAGGGGAACGGCACCTCCGTACCTTCAGGCTCTGATCAGGCCCTACACCCAAACAAGGGCACTGCGTTCATCCACCTCTGGCCTGCTCGCCTCCCTACCTCTGAGGAAGTACAGTTCCCGCTCAGCCCAGTCAAAACTGTTCGCTGCTCTGGCACCCCAATGGTGGAACAAACTCCCTCACGACGCCAGGTCAGCGGAGTCAATCACCACCTTCCGGAGACACCTGAAACCCCACCTCTTTAAGGAATACCTAGGATAGGATAAAGTAATCCTTCTAACCCCCCCCCCCTTAAAAGAGTTAGATGCACTATTGTAAAGTGGTTGTTCCACTGGATATCATAAGGTGAATGCACCAATTTGTAAGTCGCTCTGGATAAGAGCGTCTGCTAAATGACTTAAATGTAAATGTAATGTGATGAGCTGAACCAGACTGACCTCTTTGCACTGTGGAAAGTCCATCACTCCCGATGTAAACAAAGCACAGGGCCTATGGAGACAATCCATCCTGTGACTCCCATAGTGATGCCCATGATCTCCATGCCCTTCAACATGCTGGCTCCCTGCGAGCATCTCTCTCTACTACACCTGCACTTCCTGGAAGAACGAGGATGTGACTCAACAAAGAGAATCCAGAACAGTGGAGATGTTATACTTCCAGAGAAGATCCTGGATTCTACAGGCCTACAGCTTCAGTCTTTGCAGGTGAAGTTCTAGAACAGCAGCTTGTTCAACATTATTTTCTCACAGACGTTTATTGCAGAGTTCTTCTGTGAGTCTAGAGAGGCCGGCCAATCAGAAGCCCTCTAAGGGGTGCTTGACATAATCTGCTGCCATGGAACAAAACCTGTACAGATGTGGTGAAGTCTGTGGTTGTTCGTTTCTAGAGGACTTTCTGTGGTTGTGAGTTTCTAGTCAAGCCTGTTTCTACCCCAGCTGTTTTGTTGTTGCCCTGGCAGAACTATGCAATATGGCAATATTGCACAAGATCCCCTGAAGTTTTGGGAAGACTATGAAGTTTAATTCAATTCTGTGCATTTATATTGAAAAACACTGGTCTATGGTAACACCATTTCATATAAGATACTAGTGATGGAATTTAAGGGAGTTGTTAAGTTGGGAATGTCTCTCTTAAAGTAGTAGGAGCAGCTGCGTCAGACTATGGTCCCACCACAATATGACATAAACTCCTCTATGACCTTTTGCAGCTGTTAGCGGGAGGTTGATTGAGTCGTCGTTGAGTCTGGCTGGTTCCTCTTGAAGATGCAGCAGCAGAGTTTGGTCCCTCCTATCAGGGGCATGGAGGCAGGCCACCTATTGAATTCAGCCAAGTAACCCAAAACACCAAAATGATCCAGCAGGTATGGGATATTCTGAATCATGTAATGGTCAACCAAGAAGAGTGTGGTGAGCTGGAGGATACCAGCCAGGATAAAGAATGTTCCACTGATAAACTTGACTTTGACCCGGGTCCTGTTACTCTTGATGCAGATAAAAACTTGGCCCCAAAGATGGACCCCATCTCTCCTAGAGTACCCAGGATGGACCCCATCTCTCCCAGAGTACCCAGGATGGACCCCATCTCTCCTAGAGTACCCAGGATGGACCCCATCTCTCCTAGAGTACCCAGGATGGACCCCATCTCTCCTAGAGTACCCAGGATGGACCCCATCTCTCCCAGAGTACCCAGGATGGAGGAGATGGAAGTGATCGTCTTCAGAGCCCATTTGACCCAACTGGAGGGTCCATAAGAAACTACTATACAGACAACACAGGGCACTAGGGAGACTATCCATCCAAAGGCTCCCAAAAACATGACTCAATCTCACTAGGTGGGCAGGAGCTGCACAGTATGACCCCCATAACCAGGAGCAGGGCCGCTGCCGCCCAGCAGATGTAGAGTGAGGCCCCCAAATGGTGCTGGCCGTCCAGGAGACAGCAACGAGCACCAGGATTACAGCCAGGATGAAGATCATTCTGGAGATGATCATTACTTTGACCTTGGACTTTTTGTTATTGATGTAGTTGGTGCACTTGGCCCTGATTATGGAGACTCCCAGAACCCAGAAGATGATGGCGATGATGGTCATGGCTCGGTCAGCCTGCAGGTTCTGAGGTAAGGCCAGCATGGAGTTGTAGACCTTACACTGCATCAGGTCCCAGGTCAGGTCCCAGGTTACATGAGAGATGATAATGTTGTAAGGTATACTACACCTGTTGTATTCGGCACATGTGACAAATGAAATTTTAATTGATTTGAAGGTAGCCAGTCTGCACACTGGCTCAATTAAATTCCATCACTAGTATCTTATATGATCTTATGTTAACACAGCCCAGTGTTTCTCAATATAAATGCACAGAACTGAATTAAGCTTCATAGTCTTCAAAAGGTTTCAGGGGATCTTGTGCAATATTGCCTTATTGCTAACTTCTGCAAAGGAAACAACTTATTCGTTCAGATGTGGGGCGTTATGTGGTTGACACACACTTAACGGAGATACTAGTGACATTCAGTTAGATTGAAACTACATGCTGAAAAACCCTTGAGTGTGAAATAAATAATTTTAAGGTACGATCCATGGACTGAAATTAACTATACAATAGACTAAATAGACTAATGATAACAGTTTCATAAACATAGTTGAAATAATTATACACTATGATATATGTTTCAGTCAGAAGATCCCAGTCACTGACTGTAGGCTGGTGGTTAACGTGGTGAACATAAACAGGAAATGCACAGCAGCAACCAGGAAACACTTTGCATCCAGATATGTTTTTTATTTGAACATCTTTAACAGGATTAAACATTCAACCTCTGATTCAATTCCTTCTCTATTTAAATTCATCCCATTTTAAAGAAACATAAAGAGAAGTATCAATACTGGTATAGAACATCAGAGAGGAAACAGTCAGAATATGTCCCTTCATTGCAGTCTCCTCAGGAACTTCTCCTCCCAGTCTAAATTAACTGAATATTTGAACACAATATGTCATAATCTCCCCTTTGACGTGTTAAAGACAAGGTGGAACAATAGCTATCTTGCTTTCACACATATCTGGTCCTTTCCGACTGTTAAAAATTGAACAGAAAGGATAGAGGCCATTTTATCATAGAATTACATATAGAATCACAATTATATTATCTACATTGTTTTCAATTAAAGAAAGTACAGTTTCTCTGTTAAAGCAGTAGCAGCAGCGTCTGCACCAGACTATGATCCCAACACAATATGACATAAACTCCTCTATGACCTGTTGAAGACAGAGCTGTTAGCGGGAGGTTGATGTAGTTGTCGTTGAGTCTGGCTGGTTCCTCTTGAAGATGCAGCAGCAGAGTATGGTCCCTCCTATCAGGAGCATGGAGGCAGACCACCTACAGACTTCAGCTAAAATAACCAGGTCATGTTGGGTAAACAGGACGAAAGGGTAGAGCTGCAGGTGGAGATCCGTTCTTAAGTAATGGACAACCAAAAACAGAGTGGTGAGCTGCAGGATACCAGCCAGGATGAAGAATATTCCAACGGTAAACCTGGCCTTGACCCTGATCCTGTTACTCTTGATGCAGTTACAGCACCTGGTCCCAAAGATGGACCCCATCACTCCTAGAGCTCCCAGGATGGAGGAGATGGAGGTTGTCATCAGAACCTTCCACATGTCCCCATAGTGGGGCTCAGGATAATGCCTGAATGGGAGCAATATAGAGAGAGCACTGGGCACTAGGGAGACTACCCATCCGAAGATTCCCATCATCCATCCAAACACTCCCACAGTGATGCACAGTATGACCCCTCCAATCAGGAGCAGGGAGGCCGCCACCCAGCCGATGTACAGCGAGGCCCCCAGCTCAGGCTTTTCTTTGATCCGCATGCCGAAGATGATGAATATTGCTACCCAGGAAACAGTGATGAGGATGAGAATTCCAGCCAGGATGAAAAGTATTCCAGCGATAATGATCAACTTGGCTTGAGATGTTTTGTCTTTGATGCAGTTGGTGCTCTTGGCTCCGACCATGGAGACCATGACCCCCAGAACCCCCAGGATGATGGCAGTGAGGATCATGGCTCTGGCAAGCTGCAGATCATATTTCCAATACCCCCTGTAGTTGTACACTTCACACTGTGTCTTTCCCGTGCCTTGGGTCACACAGCTCATCCACAGGCCGTACAAGACCACCTCTGTGTTGGCTGAGTTATCTGCTATGAAGGTTGTCACTATCCAGGTGGGGAGAGCACAGACCACGATGGTAAGTATTAATCCTATGACTCCCAGGGCGATGCCCACGACCTCCACCATTTTCATGATATCCATGCCCATCAAAATGCTGTCTCCCTGACTACGTCTCGCTCAGCAGATTTGTTCACTCTGAAGCTCGTTGCTGAGATCTTCTGTAAGATTTGGGAGCTGATCCACTCAGACGAACTCTATAACTGCTCAATGCTGTGATGTCACTTAAATATGTTGTTATGGAAACAGAAATCCTATTAATACAGATGTGGGGCAGGATGTGGTTTCGACCCAAATGTGTTAAAAACTCTACTCAGTTCAAACTCATAAAACAACATTGTGTAACAAAATGGAATGTTGAGATGCAACCTACAATAAACCAATAATGATCAAATAGGGATAATTATAATATAAAAACTATCCAGAAATGTTGTAGGGAAGTGATGAAAATTTTAAATTCTAATTTTGAGTTGGGCTAAAGACGTAGTAAAACCTGTTTAAGTCTTCCCTCAACCCAATCCTAACATTAACCATTAGTGGGGAAAATGCTAAACTGACTCATGATCAGCACTCAAGACGTGCTCCTCCAAGCTATTCAGTCCTCCTGTAATGCCATATCAACGGCAGATGTTTTTGAGAATGTGTCTCGCACATAGGCAACTATACAGCTGACAGGAGTCTAGTATTTTGTATAGAAGTGTAAATGTTATGTGTTAAGACATAAAGGCCCATGTGAGCACCAGTACCATGGAACAAGTGATGGCATTTATTATATCTTGCTTCTGACCCCGTCCTATTTAGAAATATTATTTTGGTTTTAAAAATCAGATTGCTTATTTTTCATTTCATTTGATTAAACACCAAGGATAGCAACACCTCCCCTCATTGAAAGCTTTTTTTGTCCTGCCCAATGCAGTCTCTAAAATGTACCATTGTGTTTTATTTGTTAAAACAGAGCCCTCGGGTATGTAAAGCCCTTTGAGGTGAAGAGAAGTGCTTTACAAATGCAAATGTTTGTCTTGTGGATTAGCAAAAATTATGATTAAAATCTCCTGCAAAGACAGATGAACAGAGAACAGACAGGGGTAGTAACAGACAGAGGAGTTGTGGACAGGAGAGTAACAGACAGGGGTAGTAACAGACAGGAGAGTAACAGACAGGGGTAGTAACAGACAGGGGAGTAACAGACAGAGGAGTAACAGACAGGGGAGTAACAGACAGGGGAGTAGCAGACATGGCAGTAACAGACAGAGGAGTAACAGACAGAACAGTAACAGACAGAGGAGTAACTGACCGCAGAGTAACAGACAGGGGAGTAACAGACATGGGAGTAACAGACAGGGGAGTAACAGACAGCGTCATAACAGACAGGGGAGTAACAGACAGGACAGTAACAGACAGGTGAGTTCTAGGGTTTACCCTTTTACTAATGAATCAAACTGAACCCAAAGGCACACAGCGTCTATGTGGTCACATGATCACAATGATACCTGCACATCGACTCGGTACTGGTTCACTGTGTTTATAGCCAAGTTACTCACTGTGTATTTCATCTTTGTGTCATTATTTTTCGACTATTTTTCTCTCTGCATTTTTGGGAAAGTCCCGTATGTAAGCATTTCACTGTTGCTCTACACCTGTTGTTTATGAAGAATTTTATTGATTTGATTTGATTGAGCTGGATGACACACCCGGTATTTAAATTCCAAATGGCACCCTATTCCCTACATAGTGCACTCCATCCAGAGCCTTGGTCACAAGTATTGCACTATATAGGGAATAGGGTAGCATTTGGAACACAGGCACAGCATCTCTCTTCTCTTTACTATCTGTCTGCATTCCAGGCATGTTGTTAAACAGGTTCCACACACATCATATTTACACAGTCCAGAGATGAGGAAAGAACTGTTCACTGTTGTTATAAAGGGTTAACAGAAGTGTCTTACATGTCTGCAGTCATGGACATATAGTAGCTTTGTTATATGTTCTTAAACTACAAATATGAATGTTTTTAAAAACACTGAATCATGTTGCTGGTACAATTGTAAACACTAAATTAATTGAAGTACGAAGGCAGCAGATTTAAAACATGATATTGGAATATGGTTTTAGAGTAATGGAGTAGAGAGCGCTGCATGTCACCAGGGAAGAAGAGGGAGGTACGGCACCTGTGTACACCTGAACCAGTCTGACCTGTTGGCCTACAGCTGTGTACACCTGAACCAGTCTCACCTGTTGGCCTACACCTGTGTACACCTGGACCAGTCTCACCTGTTGGCCTACACCTGTGTACACCTGAACCAGTCTCACCTGTTCCTTGGACTACACCTGTGTACACCTGAACCAGTCTCACCTGTTCCTTGGACTACAGCTGTGTACACCTGAACCAGTCTGACCTGTTCCTTGGCCTACAGGTGTGTACACCTGAACCAGTCTCACCTGTTGGCCTACACCTGTGTACACCTGGACCAGTCTCACCTGTTGGCCTACACCTGTGTACACCTGAACCAGTCTCACCTGTTCCTTGGACTACACCTGTGTACACCTGAACCAGTCTCACCTGTTCCTTGGACTACAGCTGTGTACACCTGAACCAGTCTGACCTGTTCCTTGGCCTACAGGTGTGTACACCTGAACCAGTCTCACCTGTTGGCCTACACCTGTGTGGGTTTATATGTTTATTCACATTTCTAAACTGCCCAGATGAAATGATTCAAACAGCACCAATACTTACTCAGTCATATAATACCACATGCATGTCTGAAGTTAGGGTTTGCTTCAAAGCCTGGCAGGCCAGGACTCTAGACACCTGACAGGTGCACGAAACCACTGCAGGAGTTGGTTTAGAGATATTAGTTCAGAGAGAGGGAGTGAGAGAAAGGGAGGAAGAGAGAGAGAGAGAGATGTGTGTATCTATGTGTGTGTAGAGGGGATTGGAGTTGGATAAACGTAGATAAACTATGCATCTCAGATCTACATGAGGTGTCTAGATTGAGATAGATGGATAACCTCACCTCCATTCTGCCATGTTGCTTTCACCCATCCATTCCTATCAGATCTGTGAACAGGAGGTAACTTAAGCTGAAGGGGAGGTCCTATTTTCCCAGCCTTGATCTTATTCAAAGAACTCACTGCCAAGCATCAACCAATCGGGTGTCTGTATTTTTTCAAGCCAACCACCACAAACCAATAAACCAATCAGTTGTCATGTTGTTTTTCCTTATGAAGGCAGAATTACAGCAGGACCCTATTGGCTGTCTTAAAAATCACAAGGGGGAATTTGACACTTTGAGACTTTGAGAGTATGATTGAAATAAAATCTATTAATTGAAGAATGGACAGAAACTGTACCTCAGATCCACTGTGTAGACCACACACATGTCCAGTCTGTTATAATAACAGGTATGGAAGACTGGGCCTCATAGTAGATATCAGGGAGAACGTGTCCAGTCTGTGTCAGGACCCGGTGCGAGAAACAGTCACTAATAATTGGCAGAACCCAGAAGATGAGGCAGACACAGCAGTACTAGAGATGGTGGTTTAATAAAAAATAGATATCTTCCAAAATACAAAGAAAATCCACAAAGTGGTAAAAACAGCAAGGGAAAAAAACAAACCTCAAAAGACCAATCCAAAAATACACGAGAACAAAACCAGAGAACCTCTGGAAAATCCAACAAGAGAAAAATGATCACAAAGGCTGGGGCTGGGTGCTAACATACAAACACTGAGCAAGGAACTGAGGAACACACAGGGTTTAAATACTAACAAGGGAATGACTTACAGGTGCAAACAATAATTAGGGCAAGAAAAACAAAAGGTACAAAAAAGGTGCAAGGGGGACATCTAGTGAACAAAACCTGAACAGTCCTGGCCAAAACCTGACAGTCTGTTATAATAACAGGTATGGAAGACTGGGCCTCATAGTAGATATCAGGGAGAACGTGTCCAGTCTGTTATAATAACAGGTATGGAAGACTGGGCCTCATAGTAGATATCAGGGAGAACATGTCCAGTCTGTTATAATAACAGGTATGGAAGACTGGGCCTCATAGTAGATATCAGGGAGAACATGTCCAGTCTGTTATAATAACAGGTATGGAAGACTGGGCCTCATAGTAGATATCAGGGAGAACGTGTCCAGTCTGTTATAATAACAGGTATGGAAGACTGGGCCTCATAGTAGATATCAGGGAGAACATGTCCAGTCTGTTATAATAACAGGTATGGAAGACTGGGCTTCATAGTAGATATCAGGGAGAACGTGTCCAGTCTGTTATAATACCAGGTATGGAAGACTGGGCCTCATAGTAGATATCAGGGAGAACATGTCCAGTCTGTTATAATAACAGGTATGGAAGACTGGGCCTCATAGGAGATATCAGGGAGAACGTGTCCAGTCTGTTATAATAACAGGTATGGAAGACTGGGCCTCATAGTAGATATCAGGGAGAACGTGTCCAGTCTGTTATAATAACAGGTATGGAAGACTGGGCCTCATAGTAGATATCAGGGAGAACGTGTCCAGTCTGTTATAATAACAGGTATGGAAGACTGGGCCTCATAGTAGATATCAGGGAGAACGTGTCCAGTCTGTTATAATAACAGGTATGGAAGACTGGGCCTCATAGTAGATATCAGGGAGAACGTGTCCAGTCTGTTATAATAACAGGTATGGAAGACTGGGCCTCATAGTAGATATCAGGGAGAACGTGTCCAGTCTGTTATAATAACAGGTATGGAAGACTGGGCCTCATAGTAGATATCAGGCAGAGCGGCGAGAAAGGGGGAGAAAGGAAAGAGTACATGTGGTAAAGAAAGAAGAGATGAAATAAGAATATAGAGAACGAGGGAGAGGTAGAGAGAGAGACAAATAATTAAGAGAGGGAAGGTAGTGAGCTCATGGGCTCCTGAGTTCTCCTGCAAAAATATATAATTAGAGTTGGATAAATGTAGATCAACTTAATTTTTTTTAGCAAGGACTTATACCGGATATTAACTTCAACATTAAAACCTTTAATCCAAATCAAAATTCCATACCTAAAACCTTGATTTTGGACAAAATAACCTGTTACTACCAAGGTGTCACGTTCCTGACCTTATTTCCTTTGTTTAGTCTTTGTTTAGTTGGTCAGGACGTGAGCTGGGTGGGTGTAGTCTATGTTATGTGTTTCTATGTTTAGGTTGTCAATTGGCCTGATATGGTTCTCAATCAGAGGCAGGTGTTTTACGTTGTCTCTGATTGGGAACCATATTAAGGTAGCCTGTTTTCACTGTTTGTTTGTGGGTGATTGTTCCTGTTCGTGCGTTCATCAATCAATCAATCAATTTTATTTTATATAGCCCTTCGTACATCAGCTAATATCTCGAAGTGCTGTACAGACACCCAGCCTAAAACCCCAAACAGCTAGTAATGCTGGTGTAGAAGCACTATGTTCATGTGTTTTATGTTCTCTAGTTCAGGACTGTAGCTTCGTCGGTTATCGTCTGTTTATTGTTTTTTGTTCGTATTGAAAAAGTGTTCCAATAAATATGGAAACGTACCACTTTGGTCCTCCTCTCCTTCCACTGACGAGAGTCGTTGTCACGTTCCTGACCTATTTTCTGTTGTTTTGTATGTGTTAGTCGGTCAGGGCGTGAGTGTGGGTGGGCATTTCTATGTTTTGTGTTTCTATGTTTAGGTCTGGTAATCAGCCTTGTATGGTTCTCAATCAGAGACAGGTGTTTTACGTTTTCCTCTGAGAACCATATATAGGTTGGCTGTTCACACTGTTTGTTTGTGGGTGGTTGTCTCCTGTGTCTGTGTATATGTTTGCACCATACGGGACTGTTTCGTTCGTTCGTTCGTTTGTTTTGTAGTAAGTACTTGTTCGTTCGTTCTTCGTGTTTCATGTAAGTTCGTCGTTCTAAGTCTGTCTACTTTCGTTTTGTTATTTTGTATCATTTCAAGTATAGTTCGTTTTGTTCTTGTTGAAATAAACTTCAGTATGTCATTTCAACGCGCTGCACCTTGGTTTAATCCCTGCTCCTCCTCTTCGTATGAAGAGAGAGAGGAACGCTGTTACAGAACCACCCACCAATCCAGAACCAAGCAGCGTAATTTCAAGCAACGGGCAAGTATACAGGACTCGTGGAGTTGGGAGCAAATATTTAACGGAGAAGGACCATGGGCTAAAATTGGAGTGAATCGCCGCCCATGGGAACAGCTGGAGGCAGCTCGGAGAGCGGAGGAAACGCAAGAGAGGAACCGGCGTTATGAGGGGACGCGTCTAGCACGGAAGCCTGAAAAGCCCGTGAGTACTACCCAAAAATTTCTTGGGGGGGGGGCTAAGAGATGGTGGGCCTAGGGCAGGTAGGAGACCTGCGCCCACTTCTCAGGCTAACCGTGGAGAGCGGGAGTACGGGCAGACACCGTGTTACGCAGTAGAGCGCACGGTGTCTCCTGTACGTGTGCATAGCCCGGTGCGGGTTATTCCACCTCCCCGCACTGGTAGGGCTAGATTGGGCATTGAGCCAGGTGTCATGAGGCCGGCTCAACGCGTCTGGTCTCCAGTGCGTCTCCTCGGGCCGGCATACATGGCACCTGCCTTACGCATGGTTTCCCCGGTTCGCCTACATAGCCCTGTGCGGGTTATTCCACCTCCCCGCACTGGTCGGGCGACCGGGAGCATTCAACCAGGTAAGGTTGGGCAGGCTCAATGCTCAAGAGAGCCAGTACGCCTGCACGGTCCGGTATTTCCGGCGCCACCTCCCCGCCCCAGTCCAGTACCAACAGTGCCTACACCACGCACCAGGCTTCCAGTGCGTTTCCAGAGCCCTGTTCCTCCTCCACGCACTCTACCTATGGTGTGTGTCTCCAGCCCAGTGCCTCCAGTTCCGGCACCACGCACTAAGCCACCTGTGCGTCTCCAGAGCCCTGTACACACTGTTCCTTCTCCCCGTACTAGTCCTGATGTGCGTGCCCTCAGCCCGGTACCACCAGTGCCGGTACCACGCACCAGGCAAATAGTACGTTTTGAGAGTCCAGTGTGCCCTGTCCCTGCTCCCCGCACTAGCATGAAGGTGCGTGTCCTTAGGCCGGTGCCTCCAGTTCCGGTACCACGCACCAGGTCTACAGTGCGCCTTATCCGGCCAGAGCCATCCGTCTCCCCAGCGCCATCTGAGCCATCCGTCTCCATAGCGCCATCTGAGCTATCCGTCTCCCCAGCGCCATCTGAGCCATCCGTCTCCCCAGCGCCATCTGAGCCATCCGTCTGCCCAGTGCCGTCTGAGCCATCCGTCTGTCCCGAGCCATTAGAGCCGCCCGTCTGTCCCGAGCCGTCAGAGCCGATAGTCAGTCAGGAGCTGCTAGAGCCAGTCGTCAGACAGGATCTGCCAGAACCGCCAACCAGACAGGATCTGCCAGAGCCGCCAACCAGACAGGATCTGCCAGAGCCGCCAACCAGACAGGATCTGCCAGAGCCGCCAACCAGACAGGATCTGCCAGAGCCGCCAGCCAGACAGGATCTGCCAGAGCCGCCAGTGAGCCATGAGCGTCCAGAGCCGTTAGTGAGCCATGAGCAGCCAGAGCCGTCAGCGAGCCATGAGCGTCCAGAGCCGTCAGCCTGCCATGAGCTTCCAGAGCCGTCAGCCTGCCATGAGCGTCCAGAGCCGTCAGCCTGCCATGAGCGTCCAGAGCCGTCAGCCTGCCATGAGCGTCCAGAGCCGTCAGCCTGCCATGAGCGTCCAGAGCCGTCAGCCTGCCATGAGCGTCCAGAGCCGTCAGCCTGCCATGAGCGTCCAGAGCCGTCAGCCTGCCATGAGCTTCCAGAGCCGTCAGCCTGCCATGAGCTTCCAGAGCCGTCAGCCTGCCATGAGCGTCCAGAGCCGTCAGCCTGCCATGAGCGTCCAGAGCCGTCAGCCTGCCATGAGCTTCCAGAGCCGTCAGCCTGCCATGAGCGTCCAGAGCCGTCAGTCAGCCATGAGCTGCCCCTCAGCCCTAAGCCGTTAGTAATTCAGAACTGCCCCTCAGTCCAGAGCTGTCTCTCTGTCCAGAGCTGCCCTTCAGTCCGGAGTTGCCCCTCTATCCTGAGCTACCTCTTTATCCTGAGCTACCTCTCTATCCTGAGCTACCTCTCTATCCCGACCTACCTCACTGTCCTGAGCTACCTTGTCCCGGAGCTGTCCCTTATTCTGGTGTTGCCCCTTAATTTAGGTGGGGTTATTTGGAGGGTGGTCATTTTGAGGAGGCTAAGGAAGCTGGGATTGACTATGGTGGGGTGGGGACCTCGTCCAGAGCCTGAGCCACCACCGTGGTCAGATGCCCACCCAGACCCTCCCCTAGACTTTGTGCTGGTGCGCCCGGAGTTCGCACCTTGAGGGGGGGGGGTTATGTCACGTTCCTGACCTATTTTCTGTTGTTTTGTATGTGTTAGTCGGTCAGGGCGTGAGTGTGGGTGGGCATTTCTATGTTTTGTGTTTCTATGTTTAGGTCTGGTAATCAGCCTTGTATGGTTCTCAATCAGAGACAGGTGTTTTACGTTTTCCTCTGAGAACCATATATAGGTTGGCTGTTCACACTGTTTGTTTGTGGGTGGTTGTCTCCTGTGTCTGTGTATATGTTTGCACCATACGGGACTGTTTCGTTCGTTCGTTTGTTTTGTAGTAAGTACTTGTTCGTTCGTTCTTCGTGTTTCATGTAAGTTCGTCGTTCTAAGTCTGTCTACTTTCGTTTTGTTATTTTGTATCATTTCAAGTATAGTTCGTTTTGTTCTTGTTGAAATAAACTTCAGTATGTCATTTCAACGCGCTGCACCTTGGTTTAATCCCTGCTCCTCCTCTTCGTATGAAGAGAGAGAGGAACGCCGTTACAGTCGTTACACAAGGACTATCAAGAAAAAACTTCTAACAAACAAAACTTGCAGAAGAAACACAGCGGAAACCTGGAAATACCATCCAAATCAAATCAAATTTATTTGTCACATTCACATGGTTAGCAGATGTTAATGCGAGTGTAGCGAAATGCTTGTGCTTCTAGTTCCGACAATGCAGTAATAACCAACGAGTCATCTAACCTAACAATTCCACAACTACTACCTTATACACACAAGTGTAAAGGGATAAAGAATATGTACATAAAGATATATGAATGAGTGATGGTATAGAACGGCATAGGCAAGATGCAGTAGATGGTATAGAGTACAGTATATACATATACATATGAGATGAGTAATGTAGGGTATATAAACATAAAGTGGCATAGTTTAAAGTGACTAGTGATACATGTATTACATAAAGATGGCAAGATGCAGTAGATGATATAGAGTACAGTATATACATATACATATGAGATGAGTAATGTAGGGTATGTAAACATTATATTATTATTATATCCAACACAAAACTGAGTGAGTAATATTCAGTCTGAAGCTACATCTGAAGCCAAAAAGTGAAAGACAATAATCTCTAGTTAATTTTGTTATATAAAGCTAAGTAAATAAGGCTACTAAGCTACCAAGCTGCTAGGACAGAACAGACCTGGCTACAACTTCAAATAGCACTGAAGTGTGAAGTGAGAGGTATGAAATCTCTTGAGCCCAACAATGTCAGGAGAATTTTACAGCCCCCCCACCCAAATGCAGAGGCCTTTGAAGCCCTCACAGCTTATCCATGTGCAGATGTCATCCCAGTACAGTACCCGTTGGATATTAAAAATAACACTGCAGGGAATAAGTACAAACAAAGCTCCTCAAGGACAATCCAGAGACACTATTTGCTGACTGCTGCAAAGAGGGGAACGTAATTTTTATTTTCCACACAGACCACCCACTGGAATGGCACAGTGCTATAAGAGCACACTACCCCTATGTCAAGATAGAGGGTATTGGCCCAGGGTGGAAACTCAGAATACAAGACGTTGATCAAGGAGCAGGAAAAGCTGGGTGGGTGGGTCTGGGTGGGTGGGTCTGATCACACAGACGAGGATAGTGACCCTGCAGATGAGGATAGTCACCCCCCCCAGCACTGAACACACCCAGGTCCCACAACTGCACTGCTCCTCAATCATTAGGAGGGATACATTCACAGAGCTGGAGAGAGACATGGTGGAGCTCAGAGAGCTAGTCCACAAAATCCAGACAGAACAAACCCACAAAACAGACCAGCACAACAACACACCCCCAACAAGACCCGGAGGGCAGAAGGTGGAGATGGACGGCTGTCTGAGAGAGCTGGCTGCTCTACGGACTGAGGTGAGAGAACTTATAGAGGCACTGAAGGAGGAGGTGAGAAAGCTGAGGTGTGACAGAGAGCAGAACAACCCACCTTAGACCCGGACCACAACCTCAACACCACGATGGGACAGACAGCACAGGACCCACCAACCCAACATACCCCACCCCCTCCTAACAGCCCCCTGTCAGCTCCCCCAATAGCTCTCCTGACAACCCCCACACACCCACAGAGGACAAACAAAAGCCAGAGATTGTGCTCCTCATTGACTCAAATGGCAAATACATTCAAGAGAATAAACTTTTTACAAAACACAAAGTGGCTAAACTATGGTGCCCAAACACCAGGCATACTCTGGAGCTGTTGTCAGAGGACAAACACTAGGCATGCCCTGGAGCTGTTGTCAGAGGACAAACACTAGTCATGTCCTGGAGCTGTTGTCAGAGGACAAACACTAGGCATGTCCTGGAGCTGTTGTCAGAGGACAAACACTAGGCATGCCCTGGAGCTGTTGTCAGAGGACAAACACTAGGCATGTCATGGAGCTGTTGTCAGAGGACAAACACTAGGCATGCCCTGGAGCTGTTGTCAGAGGACAAACACTAGGCATGTCATGGAGCTGTTGTCAGAGGACAAACACTAGGCATGCCCTGGAGCTGTTGTCAGAGGACAAACACTAGGCATGTCCTGGAGCTGTTGTCAGAGGACAAACACTAGGCATGTCCTGGAGCTGTTATCAGAGGACAAACACTAGGCATGTCCTGGAGCTGTTGTCAGAGGACAAACACTAGGCATGTCCTGGAGCTGTTGTCAGAGGACAAACACTAGGCATGTCCTGGAGCTGTTGTCAGAGGACAAACACTAGGCTGTTCTCTCACCTAGAGCTGTTGTCAGATGACAAACACTAGGCATGTCCTGGAGTTGTTGTCAGAGGACAAACACTAGGCATGCCCTGGAGCTGTTGTCAGAGGACCGACTACATACTAATTCACACTGTCACAAATGACCTGAGGGCCCAGCAGGAAAGGGGGGGCCTCAGCACTTAAGGGTATGATTGAAAAAGCTTCTTCCACTTTCCCCAATGCACAAGTGGTTATCGCCACCCTGCTACCACAAGAATACGTTCACCCTGCCACCATACAGCGGGTGAATGCACGCATTTCGCAAGACTGTTCCTCAAAACATAATGTCTACCTGGCCGACCGCTCCAACAGCCTTTACGACCAGGTCCACCTCTACAAGGCAGCAATCACAACTTTTACAAGGACCCTAAAGGACGTCACCCTCAACCGTAACCCAAGCACCTCACAAAGGAGCAACAGAGCAACGGATGCCCCGCCCAGACTAGCAAGACACCCTCTCAGACCTGCAAGACCCCCTCCCGAAGGACCTGCAACGAGAGAACTCACGCCAAGAGGACCTACACCAAGACCACAGCATTACCAGCCACACTCCAACCAGCTAAGATCACCCCAAGCAAACCCTGGCCTCACCCTATATAGGCCCCCCATATCAGACCTATGCCCCTTCTGCCCACTCCATGCCCCCTGCCTCGGCGGCAAGGACCTCAACATGACAGCAGGACATATGCTCAGGCCGTGAACAAAGCAACAGGCCCAAACCCCACTATTACACCCGCCCAAAGCCCATCCTGCGATCTAAGAGGTCTGTATCAGATGCTCAACATGTTCTGCTCACACCTACTGTGATGGTCTGGGACTAAACCACACAAAAACAACACTAGACACTATGGAACACAAAGCTTTTACTATCTCATCCTTGAATATACAAGGTCTGTGGTCATCTGCCTTTGGCCTAATGGTACCAGGAACCCAGACCTCATCAAATAAATTGGAAATACAGACAAAAATGGTCATCCTACAAGAAACATGGTACAAAGGAGACAGACCCACTGGTTGCCCTCTAGGTTGCAGAGAGCTGGTAGTCCCATCCACCCAAATACCATGCGCGAAACAGGGAAGAGAGTCAGGGGGTAAGCTAATTTGGTATAGAGTAGACCTAACCCACTCTATTAAAATTTGTCAAAACAGGAACTATTAAAGACTACCAGAGCCCACTGGATTCTCCAATTACACTGAATTAACTACAGGACAAAATACAAACCCTCCATCCCAAAAAGGCATGTGGTGTTGATGGTATCCTAAATGAAAGGATAAAATATACAGACCACAAATTCTAATTGGCTATACTTAAATTCATTCACATCATCCTCAGCTCTGGCATCTTCCCCAATATTTGTAACCAAGGACTGATCACCCCAATCCACAAAAGTGGAGACAAATTTGACCCCAATAAGTATGCAGGATACGAGTCAACAGCAACCTTGGGAACATCCTCTACGTCATCTTTAATGGGGTGGCAGGTAGCCTAGTGGTTAGAGCGGTGGGCAAATCAATCCCTGCGCAGACAAAGTTAAAAAATATATATTACTCCCCTGAACAAGGCAATTAACCCCTGGTAGGCTGTCATTGTAAATAAGAATTTGTTCTTAACTGACATGCCTAGTTAAATGAAGTAAAACAATTACAGCAGACATAACAGTACATTTCCTCCGCAGAAATAATGTACTGAGCAAATGTCACATTGACTTATTACTATATGACAGACCACGTATTCACCCTGCACACCTTAATTGACAAACAAACAAACCAAAACAAAGGCAAAGCCTTCTCATGCTTAGTGGATTTCAAAAACGTTTTTGACTCAGTTTGGCATGAGGGTCTGCTATACAAATTGATGGAAAGTGATGTTGGGTTAAAAACACATGACATTATAAAATCCATGAACACAAACAACAAGTATGTGGTTAAAATGAACAAAAACACACACATTTCTTTCCACAGGGCTGGAGGTTGAGACAGGGATGCAGCTTAAGCCCCACCCTCTTCAACATATAAATCAACGAATTGGCGAGGGCAGTAGAACAGTCTGCAGTACCTGGCCTCACCCTACTAGAATCTGAAGTCAAATGTCTACTCTTTGCTGATGATCTGGTGCTTCTTTCCACAGGTGGGCCTACAGCAGCACCTAGATCTTCTGCACAGATTCTGTCAAACCTGGGCTCTGACAGTAAATCTCAGTGAGACCAAAAAAATGGGTTCCAAAAAAGGTCCAGTTGCAGGACCACAAATATAAAATCCATCTAGACACCGTTGCCTTAGAGCACACAAAAAAAGTATACATACCTCGGCCTAAACATCAGCGCCACATGTTACTTCCACAAAGCGGTGACCTGGCCAGTGGATACAGGGACATTGAGAGAGTTAAGCAATGACAGTTCACAGCAGCATCCAGTAGACACAGGGACATGGAGAGAGTTCAGTAATGACTCAGTTCACAGCAGCATCCAGTAGATACAGGGACATGGGGAGAGTTCAGTAATGACTCAGTTCACAGCAGCATCCAGTAGATACAGGGACATGGAGAGAGTTCAGTAATGACTCAGTTCACAGCAGCATCCAGTAGATACAGGGACATGGAGAGAGTTCAGTAATGACTCAGTTCACAGCAGTATTCAGTAGACACAGGGACATGGAGAGAGTTCAGTAATGACTCAGTTCACAGCAGCATCCAGTAGACACAGGGACATGGAGAGAGTTCAGTAATGACTCAGTTCACAGCAGCATCCAGTAGATACAGGGACATGGAGAGAGTTCAGTAATGACTCAGTTCACAGCAGCATCCAGTAGATACAGGGACATGGAGAGAGTTCAGTAATGACTCAGTTCACAGCAGCATCCAGTAGATACAGGGACATGGAGAGAGTTCAGTAATGACTCAGTTCACAGCAGCATTCAGTAGACACAGGGACATGGAGAGAGTTCAGTAATGACTCAGTTCACAGCAGCATCCAGTAGACACAGGGACATGGAGAGAGTTCAGTAATGACTCAGTTCACAGCAGCATTCAGTAGACACAGGGACATGGAGAGAGTTCAGTAATGACTCAGTTCACAGCAGCATTCAGTAGACACAGGGACATGGAGAGAGTTCAGTAATGACTCAGTTCACAGCAGCATTCAGTAGACACAGGGACATGGAGAGAGTTCAGTAATGACTCAGTTCAAAGCAGCATCCAGTAGACACAGGGACATGGAGAGAGTTCAGTAATGACTCAGTTCACAGCAGCATCAATTAAAAGAGTTCATATTCTTCATAAAGTAATGGCTCTCAAATCTCATACACACATTTGTTTACATCCCTGTCAGTGAGCATTTCTCATTTGCCAAGACAATACAAAAAGCCTGACAGGTGTGGCATATCAAGGAGCTTATTAAACAACATGATCCTTACAAAGGCCACTCTAAAATGTGCAGTTTTGTCACGCAACACAATGTCACAGATTAGAATGCTAACTGCAGGAATGTTCACCAGAGCTGTTTCCAGAGAACTGAATGTTCATTTCTCTACCCCTGCCCAGTCATGTGAAATACATAGATTAGGACCCCATGAATGTATTTAAATTGACTTATATCCTTATTTGAACTGTAATACAGAAACATCTTTGAAATTGTCGCATGTTGCGTTTATATTTTTGTTCAATATATTTCATCAGATCCCTGGGTGACCCTGCTGTAAAAAAGGTGCTTTAGAAATATACAACACCGTATGTCGTTCGTCCCTGACTATGTCATTTCTACTGAAATTGGCTTTACGAACAAAACCAGAACAAAACTATGTCCTTGTAATTCCTCACTACTCAGACACAGACACTAACGAGGAACTAGGTAGAAATGGGGAGCCGGAGGAGATCAACCCAACGTCAGAATTACCATCAAATATGAGGAAGAAGTCATAGTTATGTCTGCAAATGTGACCAAATGTGGAAAAAACAGTTAGGTTTAAATCTAAATCAGTTGGTATCAACAGATAGACATATTTATTTTGCCCTTTTACAGGAAACCATATTTATAAGTGAATGAAGCAGAAGTGAAGTTGGCATTATATGGTAAATAATTCAGGCTGGTGTCTGCATTCGATAAGAGATGTAAGGTGTAAACTAGGCCTAGGGAAGCACGACAGACACAAAGAGGAAATGAAGGGTGTGAAAACAACAAGTTTTTTGCACGCAGTTGTCAAGCGGCCCTTACCGACTGATTCCGACTGTTGTTTTTACCCAAATGTGTTGGCCAAATCTTTATAAGGTGTTAACATTTCATAATTGCTTGAAATAAAATAAAATAAAAACGCACATGAAAGATGTATTTCAAATTTTGAGCCAATGATTATTATAGCAGTTCAATTACAGGGGAAAGGCATTTTAAAATGGACTCCCCAGTCGCTAAATCCACCCCAGCGTACATGGGCGATGAAAGAATCTAACATTTGACCCACTACCATCTGGTTATCAACTCAGACAACCTACGTACTACTTACACCATGATAAGACCTTGGCCCTGTCCAGAAACAACCCCGGATTAGGAAGAAGAACGAGGTTCACCAAATGAAGTTAGGAGACAGCACAAGAGTTACAATTTAATAAGAGTAGCATTTTATTGTAAATAATAATGGAAAAGCAGTTTACCTATGACAACATCCCACTTCAACCCCAGCCCTTAGAAAACATGCTTACATCTCTTTCTCAAGTGGGAGTCTATGCTGTGGATCACTGAGTCAACACGTGGCAATATTTTTTTGTGTGGACATTTTTAGTAAGTCTTACTGATTCAAAGAACAACATCAGTCCCTGAAAGCGCCAGAGTGGATGTAGGCTTTTATTCCAGCCAGGCAGTAACACACCTGATTCAACTGATTTCTAAGTGTAGCCATTATCAATCATCATATTCCTTATGACTATACTGCATGTATTGCTTACAACCTATTGCTTACAGTGGTAGAATGGCTAAGATAAATTCAGGTTGTGTAAGACATGACTTAGGGAATCAGAGTCAGTTATCAACTCAGTGGGTTTTTTCATGAAGCAGCAGCAGAGTATAGTTCCTCCTATCAGAAGCAGTGAAGCGGCCCACCTATTAAATTCAGCTGAGAACGTAAGGTTATTACTCCGCAGGAAGTTTTCAGGGTCCGAGTTTTGTGTCAAGTCAAGGGCAGCGAAGAAGATCAAGATCAGGTGGATGAGACCAGCCAGGATGAAGAATATTCCGCCAAAGATAATCACTTCAGTTATAGACGTATTCATATTCCTCTGGGTACAGTTGGTGCACTTTGTTCCTGAGATGGAAAATATCATCCCTAGCAACCCTATAATAATGGAGAGGTAGGTGATGATCTGAACCAGACTGACCTCTCTGTACTGTGGAAAGTCCATCACTCCCGATGTAAACAAAGCACAGGGCACTATGGAGACAATCCATCCTGTGACTCCCATAGTGATGCCCATGATCTCCATGCCCTTCAACATGCTGGCTCCCTGCGAGCATCTCTCTCTACTACACCTGCACTTCCTGGAAGAACGAGGATGTGACTCAACAAAGAGAATCCAGAACAGTGGAGATGTTATACTTCCAGAGAAGATCCTGGATTCTACAGGCCTACAGCTTCAGTCTTTGCAGGTGAAGTTCTAGAACAGCAGATTGTTCAACATTATTTTCCACAGACGATTGTTGCAGAGTTCTACTGGGAGTCTAGAGAGGCTGGCAAATCAGAAGCCCTCTAAGGGGTGCTTGACATAATCTGCTGCCATGGAAACAAAACCTGTACAGATGTGGCGAAGTCTGTGGGTGTTTGTTTCTAGACGACTTTCTGTGGTTGTGAGTTTCTAGTCAAGCCTGTTTCTACCCCAGCTGTTTTGTTGTTGCCCTGGCAGAACTATGCAATATGGCAATATTGCACAAGATAAAATCAAATCAAATCAAATGTATTTATATAGCCCTTCTACATCAGCTGAAATCTCAAAGTGCTGTACAGAAACCCAGCCTAAAACCCCAAACAGCAAGCAATGCAGGTGTAGAAGCACGGTGGCTAGGAAAAACTCCCTAGAAAGGCCAAAACCTAGGAAGAAACCTAGAGAGGAACCAGGCTATGAGGGGTGGCCAGTCCTCTTCTGGCTGTGCCAGGTGGAGATTATAACAGAACATGGCCAAGATGTTCAAATGTTCATAAATTACCAGCATGGTCAAATAATAATAATCACAGTGGTTGTCGAGGGTGCAGCAATTCAGCACCTCAGGAGTAAATGTCAGTTGGCTTTTCATAGCCGATCATTAAGAGTATCTCTACTGCTCCTGCGGTCTCTAGAGAGTTGAAAACAGCAGGTCTGGGACAAGTAGCATGTCCGGTGAACAGGTCAGGGTTCCATAGCCGCAGGCAGAACAATTGAAACTGGAGCAGCAGCACGGCCAGGTGGACTGGGGACAGCAAAGAGTCATCAAGCCAGGTAGTCCTGAGGCATGGTCCTAGGGCTCAGGTCCTCAGAGAGAGAGAGAGAAAGAGAGAATTAGAGAGAGCATACTTAAATTCACACAGGACACCGGATAAGACAGGAGAAGTACTCCAGATTTAACAAATTGTCCCTAGCCCCCCGACGCATAAACTAATGCAGCACAAATACTGGAGGCTGAGACAGGAGGGGTCAGGAGACACTGTGGCCCCATCCGATGATACCCCTGGACAGGGCCAAACAGGAAGGATATAACCCCACCCACGTTGCCAAAGCACAGCCCCCACACCACTAAAGGGAAAGCTTCAACCACCAACTTACCATCCTGAGACAAGGCCGAGTATAGCCCACAAAGATCTCCGCCACGGCACAACCCAAAGGGGGGCGCCAACCCAGACAGGAAGATCACGTCAGTGACTCAACACTCAAGTGACGCACCCCTCCTAGGGACGGCATGAAAGAGCACTAGTAAGCCAGTGACTCAGCCCCTGTAATAGGGTTAGAGGCAGAGAATCCCAGTGGAGAGAGGGGAACCGGCCAGGCAGAGACAGCAAGCAAGTTCGTTGCTCCAGAGCCTTTCCGTTCACCTTCACACTCCTGGGCCAGACTACACTCAATCATATGACCCACTGAAGAGATGCGTCTTCAGTAAAGACTTAAGAACCTGTTATGGCTGAAGGGGCAGTATTGAGTAACCTGGAAAGAGGTGCCCATTTCAAACGGCCTCGTACTCAATTCTTGCTCGTACAATATGCATATTATTATTACCATTGGATAGAAAACACTCTCTAGTTTCTAAAACCGTTTGAATTATTTCTCTAAGTGAAACAGAACTCTTTCTGCAGCCCATTTCCTATCCGGAAGTGAGATTTCCAAAAGCGAGGTCCTTGTTCAAGAGCTTGTCTATAAAAGGGCATGTCACTTAGGACTATAGATACACATCATACACCTTCCCCTGGGTGTCAAGCGGAAGTGAGAGCAGAAATGAGTTGATTATCTTGTTCAGAGATTGAATACACCATCTTGGAATGAGAGGTCCGCCATTCTTTTTTTTTTCGAGAGCGCGAAGTAGGACCTGGAATCGCCTTCTCGAATGTCGTCGTTGTGGGTGAATACAGTCTCCGGTTTAGATTTTATTTGATACATGTCACAATATCATCCTAAAGTATGTTTTTTCAATATAGTTTTATTATATTATTGAAATTTATTCGGGACTTTTGGCGTGATGCGTTGTATGAATTTGTTCAGGAAGGAGAGGTTAGCGCCGCATGGCCAGTGTGCTTGCTAATTCAAGAGGGAAAAAGTTCGTTCTGGATCCAAATAAAGACGGTTCTGAACAAAGGACCCATTGTACAACATTCTGATGGAAGCTCAACAAAGGTAAGGACCCAATTTGGGATGCTATTTCATATATCTGTCGAACTGTGCTATCGCTACCGATTACTTGGAATCAATGCTGTTGTGTGTTAGCTATTGCAGTAAGCTAATATAACGCTATATTGTGTTTTCGCTGTAAAACACTTAAAAAATCGGAAATATTGGCTGTATTCACAAGATCTTTGTCTTTCATTTGCTATACACCATATATTTTTCTGAAATGTTTTATGATGAGTAATTAGGTAGTTGACGTTGGTGTCTGTATTTACTCTGGCTACTCCCGTGCTATTTCTGACTGTAGCTATGATGGTAGCTATGATGGTAGCAGTAATGTAAAACTGATTTATAGCTCAAATATGCACATTTTTCTAACAAAACATAGATTTATTGTGTAACATGTTATAGGACTGTCATCTGAGGAAGTTGTTTCTAGGTTAGTTTGGTTGGTTCTAGGTTAGTTAGGTTGGCTTTGTGCATGCTACCTGCATGCTACCTGTGCTGTGAAAAATGTCTGTCCTCTTTTGTATTTGGTGGTGAACTAACATAAATATACGTGGTGTTTTCGCTGTAAAACATTTTAAAAATCGGAAATATTGGCTGTATTCACAAGATCTTTGTCTTTCATTTGCTATACACCATATATTTTTCTGAAATGTTTTATGATGTGTAATTAGGTAGTTGACGTTGGTGTCTGTATTTACTCTGGCTACTCCCGTGCTATTTCTGACTGTAGCTATGATGGTAGCAGTAATGTAAAACTGATTTATAGCTCAAATATGCACATTTTTCGAACAAAACATAGATTTATTGTGTAACATGTTATAGGACTGTCATCTGAGGGAGTTGTTTCTAGGTTAGTTTGGTTGGTTCTAGGTTATAGTTAGGTTGGCTTTGTGCATGCTACCTGCATGCTACCTGTGCTGTGAAAAATGTCTGTCCTCTTTTGTATTTGGTGGTGAACTAACATAAATATACGTGGTGTTTTCGCTGTAAAACATTTTAATAATCGGACATGTTGGCTGGATTCACAAGATGTTTATCTTTCAAATGCTGTATTGGACTTGTTAATGTGTGAAAGTTAAATATAAAAAAAAAATAGATTTGGAATTTCGCGACCTGCACTTGAGCTGGATGTTGTCATAGGTGTACCGACCTCGGGCTTGCAGCCCTAACAGGTTTTAAAGGTTGAGACCGAGTCTGCGTCTCTCACATTGGTAGGCAGACCATTCCATAAAAATGGAGATCTATAGGAGAAAGCCCTGCCTCCAGCTGTTTGCTTAGAAATTCTAGGGACAATTAGGAGGCCTGCGTCTTGTGACCGTAGCGTACGTGTAGGTACAGTATGTACGGCAGGACCAAATCGGAAAGATAGGTAGGAGCAAGCCCATGTAATGCTTTGTAGGTTAGCAGTAAAACCTTGAAATCAGCCCTTGCCTTGACAGGAAGCCAGTGTAGGGAGGCTAGCACTGGAGTAATATGATCAAATTTTGGGGTTCTAGTCAGGATTCTAGCAGCCGTATTTAGCACTAACTGAAGTTTATTTTGTGCTTTATCCGGGTAGCCAGAAAGTAGAGCATTGCAGTAGTCTAACCTAGAATTAACAAAAGCATGGATACATTTTTCTGCATCATTTTTGGACAGAAAGTTTCTGATTTTTGCAATGTTACGTAGATGGAAAAAAGCTGTCCTTGAAACAGTCTTGATATGTTCATCAAAAGAGAGATCAGGGTCCAGAGTAACACCGAGGTCCTTCACAGTTTTATTTGAGACGACTTTACAACCATCAAGATTAATTGTCAGATTCAACAGAAGATCTCTTTGTCTCTTGGGACCTAGAACAAGCATCTCTGTTTTGTCCGAGTTTAAAAGTAGAACTTTTTCAGCCATCCACTTTCTTATGTCTGAAACACAGGCTTCTAGCGAGGGCAATTTTGGGGCTTCACCATGTTTCATTGAAATGTACAGCTGTGTGTCATCCGCATAGCAGTGAAAGTTAACATTATGTTTTCGAATGACATCCCCAAGAGGTAAAATATATAGTGAAAACAATAGTGGTCCTAAAACGGAACCTTGAGGAACACCGAAATGTACAGTTGATTTGTCAGAGGACAAACCATTCACAGAGACAAACTGATATCTTTCCGACAGCTAAGATGTAAACCAGGCCAGAACTTGTCCGTGTAGACCAATTTGGGTTTCCAATCTCTCCAAAAGAATGTGGTGATCGATGGTATCAAAGGCAGCACTAAGGTCTAGGAGCACGAGGATAGATGCAGAGCCTCGGTCTGACACCATTAAAAGGTAATTTACCACCTTCACAAGTGCAGTCTCAGTGCTATGATGGGGTCTAAAACCAGACTGAAGCATTTCGTATACATTGTTTGTCTTCAGGGAGGCAGTGAGTTGCTGCGCAACAGCTTTTTCCAATTTTTTTGAGAGGAATGGAAGATTCGATATAGGCCGATAGTTTTTTATATTTTCTGGGTCAAGGTTTGGCTTTTTCAATAGAGGCTTTATTACTGCCACTTTTAGTGGGTTTGGTACACATCCGGTGGATAGAGAGACGTTTATTATGTTCAACATAGGAGGGCCAAGCACAGGAAGCAGCTCTTTCAGTAGTTTAGTTGGAATAGGGTCCATTATGCAGCTTGAAGGTTTAGAGGCCATGATTATTTTCATCATTGTGTCAAGAGATATAGTACTAAAACACTTGAGTGTCTCCCTTGATCCTAGGTCCTGGCAGAGTTGTGCAGACTCAGGACAACTGAGCTTTGGAGGAATACGCCGATTTAAAGAGGAGTCCATAATTTGCTTTCTTATGATCATGATCTTTTTCTCAAAGAATTTCATGAATTTATTACTGCTGAAGTGAAAGCCATCCTCTCTTTGGGAATGCTGCTTTTTAGTTAGCTTTGCGACAGTATCAAAAATAAATCTCGGATTGTTCTTATTTTTCTCAATTAAGTTGGAAAAATAGGATGAGCAGCAGTGAGGGCTCTTCGATACTGCACCAATACTGTGTTTTCAAGCTAGTCGGAAGACTTCCAGTTTGGTGTGGCGCCATTTTCGTTCCAATTTTCTGGAAGCTTGCTTCAGAGCTCAGGTATTTTCTGTATACCAGGGAACTAGTTTCTTATGACAAATGTTTTTCATTTTTAGGGGTGTAGCTGCATCTAGGGTATTGCGCAAGACTAAATTGAGTTCCTCAGTTAGGTGGTAAACTGATTTTTGTCCTCTGACGTCCTTGGGTAGGCAGAGGGAGTCTGGAAGGGCATCAAGGAATCTTTGGGTTGTCTGAGAATTTATAGCACGACTTTTGATGCTCCTTGGTTGGAGTCTGAGCAGATTATTTGTTGCGATTGCAAACGTAATAAAATGGTGGTCCAATAGTCCAGGATTATGAGGAAAAACATTAAGGTCCACAACATTTATTCCATGGGACAAAACTAGGTCCAGAGTATGACTGTGGCAGTGAGTATTTCCAGAGACATGTTGGACAAAACCCACTGAGTCGATGATGGCTCCGAAAGCCTCCATGTGAATATTAAAGTCACCAAAAATTTGAATATTATCTGCTATGACTACAAGGTCCCATAGGAATTCAGGGAACTCAGTGAGGAATGCTGTATATGGCCAAGGAGGCCTGTAAACAGTAGCTATAAAAAGTGATTGAGTAGGCTGCATAGATTTCATGACTAGAAGCTCAAAAGACGAAAACGTCTTTTTTTTTTTTTTGTAAATTGAAATTTGCTATCGTAAATGTTGGCAACACCTCCGCCTTTGCGGGATGCACGGGGGATATGGTCACTAGTGTAACCAGGAGGTGAGGCCTCATTTAACACAGTAAATTCATCAGGCTTAAGCCATGTTTCAGTCAGGCCAATCGCATCAAGATTATGATCAGTGATTAGTACATTGACTATAACTGCCTTGGAACTGAGGGATCTAACAATAAGTAGCCCTATTTTAAGATGTGAGGTATCACGATCTCTTTCAATAATGGCAGTAATGGAGGAGGTCTTTATTCCAGTGAGATTGCTAAGGCGAACACAACCATGTTTAGTTTTTAGTTTTTAGAGTTGTTAAATTGGGAATGTCTCTCTGAAAGTAGTAGCAGCAGCAGCTGAGTAAGACTATGGTCCCACCACAATATGACATAAACTCCTCTATGACCTTTTGCAGCTGTTAGCGGGAGGTTGATTGAGTCGTCGTTGAGCCTGGCTGGTTCCTCTTGAAGATGCAGCAGCAGAGTTTGGTCCCTCTTGTCAGGAGCATGGAGTCATGCCACCTATTGAATTCAGCCCAGTAACCCAAAACACCAAAATGATCCAGCAGGTATGGGATATTCTGAATCATGTACCAAGAAGAGAGTGGTGAGCTGGAGGATACCAGCCAGGATAAAGAATGTTCCACTGATAAACTGGACTTTGACCCGGGTCCTGTTACTCTTCATGCAGATAAAAACTTGGCCCCAAAGATGGACCCCATCTCTCCTAGAGTACCCAGGATGGAGGAGATGGAAGTGATCGTCTTCAGAGCCCATTTGACCCAACTGGAGGGTCCATAAGAAACTACTATCCAGACAACACAGGGCACTAGGGAGACTGTCCATCCAAAGGCTCCCAAAAACATGACTCAATCTCACTAGGTGGGCAGGAGCTGCACAGTATGACCCCCATAACCAGGAGCAGGGCCGCTGCCTCCCAGCAGATGTAGAGCGAGTCCCCCAACTCCCCCAAATGGTGCTGGCCGTCCAGGAGACAGCAACGAGCACCAGGATTACAGCCAGGATGAAGATCATTCTGGAGATGATCATTACTTTGGCCTTGGACTTTTTGTTATTGATGTAGTTGGTGCACTTGGCCCTGACTATGGAGACTCCCAGAACCCAGAAGATGATGGCGATGATGGTCATGGCTCGGTCGGCCTGCAGGTTCTGAGGTAAGGCCAGCATGGAGTTGTAGACCTTGCACTGCATCAGGTCTCAGGTCAGGTCCCAGGTTACATGAGAGATGATAATGTTGTAAGGTCTACTACACCTGTTGTATTCGGCACATGTGACAAATTAAATTTTAATTGATTTGAAGCTAGCCAGTCTGCACACTGGCTCAATTCAATTCCATCACTAGTATCTTATATGATCTTATGTTAACACAGCCCAGTGTTTCTCAATATAAATGCACAGAACTGAATTAAGCTTCATAGTCTTCAAAAGGTTTCAGGGGATCTTGTGCAATATTGCCTTATTGCTAACTTCTGCTAAGGAAACAACTTATTCGTTCAGATGTGGGGCGGTATGTGGTTGACACACACTTAACGGAGATACTAGTGACATTCAACTAGATTGAAACTACATGCTGAAAAACGCTTGAGTGTGAAATAAATAATTTTAAGGTACGATCCATGGACTGAAATTAACTATACAATAGACTAAATAGACTAATGATAACAGTTTCATAAACATAGTTGAAATAATTATACACTATGATATATGTTTCAGTCAGAAGATCCCAGTCACTGACTGTAGGCTTGTGGTTAACGTGGTTAACATAAACAGGAAATGCACAGCAGCAACCAGGAAACACTTTGCATCCAGATACGTTTTTTATTTGAACATATTTAACAGGATTAAACAATCAACTACTGATTCAATTCTTTCTCTACTTAAATTCATCCCATTTTAAAGAAGCATAAAGAGAAGTATCAGTACTGGTATAGAACATCAGAGAGGAAACAGTCAGAATATGTCCCTTCATTGCAGTCTCTTCAGGAATTTCTCCTCCCAGTCTAAATTAACTGAATATTTGAACACAATATGTCATAAACTCCTCTTTGACCTGTTAAAGACAAGGTGGAACAATAACTATGTTTCTTTCACAACTGTCTGGTCCCTTACAATATTCTAACATTGAACACAATGGAGGCTCCTCAGATTAGGAAGGGGAGGACCATCCTCCTCAGTGAAATGTCATGAAAATAGAATAGTGAAACATTAACAAAGTTATCCTTTTTAGATAAAACTGTTTAATATATATTCATATGTCACCAAATCATTTGTTAAAATACACTTTTGCATTGAAGGTCTACAGTAACTTCAACTGCTCTGTCTGGGGTAGCACCATGGTGTAGCCGGAGGACAGCTAGCTTCCATCCTCCTCTGGCTACATTGACTTCAATACAAAACCTAGGAGGCTCGTAGGCCTCACCCCCTTCCATAGACATAAATGGTAATTATGACCACTTCCGGAGGAATTCCGGAGGAATTAATCAATCCAATCAAAACTTTTGATATTCAATTCAAATTATTTTTTTCAATTTACAGGAGAGAGGACGTATATTATAAATATTTTTCTTGGTTTTAGAACTTTATTTTTGTGTCCAGTTTGTGCAATTTATTAAAATTTGCCTTGTTAACTTCAGTAGCTAGCTAGCTACTAGCACAAGTGTGCAGTTTTCTCCACCAGAATGGTAGAATGGCCAACTCTGGTCGAAAGGTGGGTACAGTGACCCGAAGAACATGGATCGTTCAGCAGGCAGCATATAAATGCCCACATCAGGCTCAAGCTTCTGAGAAAAAGCTGCATCGATCAAGACAAAGGTCTGTGTATTCAGACTGCGCGACACAGCGAGAAAGTTAGGAGAAACAGGGATGTTCTCAAGCAGCTTATCAACACCACTGTGTTTTTGGGCCTGAAAGAATGTTTCTTTTAGATGACACTACGAGAGGGAATGTTCCGCCGACAAGGGAAACTACAATGAGCTCGCAGAGGTAATTGCACGTAACAACAATATTTTACTTGCTGAGCTTATCGAACTTTCGACTGTCTTTTCTGGGATGTAGAAATCAATTCGGAATGATTTGATATCTTCCATCGCAACATCCATTAAAATATTACAGAGAGAGGTTGACGCAGAGCATTTTTTCGCGTGTGCTCAAGTAGGCTTTTTACTTTCCCCTGGAATTTATTTTGCAAAGAGTAAAACACAATCACTCCGGACAGAGACAATCAAAAGCTGATGATATAAATGTTGCAGCAGTCTAGGTTCACCTAAACATTAGAAATCTGCTGTATGGGATGAAAACGAGACCATTTTTCAGTCTGATCAACTGTAGGCTACTAATAAGAGCAGATGCATACAGTCTATGTGCACTGTCCATTTGGTCAGGGTAACTAATTGGTAACGTTATTTATTTATAGTCCATTTGTGTGTCAGGAGAAAACGTGAATGTGATCAAATTTGGTTTATATTCAAAACTGGGCTGGCTAGGCTGCCAATACGTTTTCAATCCAAAAAGTATTAACTGGAATTAGTCCATCAACATAATAGTGATGACAGATGTGAGTAGATTTTTATAAGGCCTACAGTTGCATAGAACTGCATGATGCAAACATTCATAAAGCTCAGCCCTGTGAGTTCTATTGTCTATCAGTTGTTGTCTGTGTGTCTGGGCAGAGGAAATCCCCCCCTAATCTAGTGTAAATATAATTCATATGAACAAGTATAAGGTTGCTGCAGTTTGACAGGGTTTTCATCCCCCCTAGGGCCAGGAGTTTTTCTCTCAGTTTTTTAAAACTATGTGACCTGATTTAGGAAAAACTGGTCCAATCATAGCATCATAACTGATTAATCACTGTTATACCTTATAGGGTCCAGAGTTTTCCTGGTTAGGTTAACAGATCATGAAAAACTCCGGGCCCCAGAGGCGAAAAATTGCCCCCCTGCTCTGGGACCTATGGTGCCACCAGTCTGCTGGCAGTTGTCAGTTATCGTCAGGTATGTGGAGTAGAGGTTGACCGATTAATCGGCATGGCCGAGTAATTAGGTCCGATTTCAAGTTTTCATAACAATCAGTAATCAGCATTTTTGGACGTCGATTATGGCCGATTACATTGCACTCCACAACTGCGTGGCAGGCTGACCACCTGTTACGCGAGTGCAGCAAGGAGCCACGGTAAGTTGCTAGCAAGCATTAAACTTATCCTATAACAAACATAATCACTAGTTAACTACACATGGTTGATGATATTACAAGTTTAACTAGCCTTTGTCCTGCGTTGCAAATAATCAATGCGGTGCCTGTTAATTTATCATCGTATCACAGCCTACTTCGCCAAACTGGTGATGATTTAACAAGCGCATTAGCGTTGCACCAATGTACCTAACCATAAACATCAATGCCTTTCTTAAAATCAATACACAAGTATATATTTTTAAACCTGCATATTTAGTTAAAATAAGTTCATGTTAGCAGACAATATTAACTATGGAAATTGTGTCACTTCTCTTGCGTTCTGTGCAAGCAGAGTCAGGGTATATGCAGCAGTTTGGGCCACCTGGCTCGTTGCGAATTGTGTGAAGACCATTTCTTCCTAACAAAGACCGTAATTAATTTGCAAGAATTTGACATAATTATGACATAACATTGAAGGTTGTGCAATGTAACAGCAATATTTAGACTTATGGATGCCACCCGTGTCACGCCCTGGCCTTAGTTATCTTTGTTTTCTTTATTATTTTAGTTAGGTCAGGGTGTGACATGGGGGATGTTTGTGTGTTTTTGTCTAGTCGAGGGTGTTTGTAAAGAGTTTAGTCGAGGGTTTTGGTAGAGTTTATGGGGTTGTGTTCAGTGTAGGTGTTTAGGTATGTCTATGGTTGCCTGAGTGGTTCTCAATCAGAGACAGCTGTCTATCGTTGTCTCTGATTGGGAGCCATATTTAAGGCAGCCATAGGCATTAGACAGGTTGTGGGTAATTGTCTATGTCTATGTTGCATGTGTGCACGTAGTTTGTATAGCTTCACGGTCGTTTGTTGTTTTTGTTTAGTTTTGTATTAGTGTTCGTGTTTGTTTCTTCTTCATTAAAAAAGAGAAGATGTATTTATATCACTCTGCACCTTGGTCCATTCTTTCACCTCAAGACGATCGTGACAACCCGTTGGATAAAATACGTAACGGTTCCATATTTCACTGAAAGAATAAAGGTTTTGTTTTCGAAATTATAGTTTCCGGATTTTACCATATTTATGACCAAAGGCTCGTATTTCTGTGTGTTTATTATATTATAGTGAAGTCTATGATTTGATATTTGATAGAGCAGTCCGACTGAGCGGTGGTAGGCAGCAGCAGGCTCGTAAACATTCTTTCAAACAGCACTTTCCTGCGTTTGCCAGCAGCTCTTCGCAATGCTTGCTTCACAGCGTTGTTTATGACTTCAAGCATATCAACTCCCGAAATTAGGCTGGCAATACTATAGTGCCTATAAGAACATCCAATAGTCAATGGTATATGAAATGTAAATGTATAGAGAGAAATAGTCCTACAATTCCTATAATAGCTACAACTTAAAACTTCTTAACCTTTTGAGAATACAGGGGGTGCTGTTTCAACTTGGACATTTTGCGTCTCCAAATTAAACTGCCTCGTACTCAATTCTTGCTCGTACAATATGCATATTATTATTACTATTGGAATGAAAACAATCTCTAGTTTCTAAAACCGTTTGAATTATGTCTGTGGGTGAACCAGAACTCTTTCTACAGCGAAAATCATGACAGGACATGCGAAGGTCTGAAAACTAGGCTCTGATCTCGGATCAGTTTAAAGGTCTGTATGTGCCCTATGGGTTGAAATGAACTGCACCCGCCTTCCCCTGGATGTCAGTAACCAATGAGAAGTGGAATGGAGTCTCTACGTATTTGTCAGAGCTTATAAAGCCCCAAGGAACGAGGTGCGCTTTCTTTTCGACTTCCGCCATTACGCAACGCAAGACCTCAGGATAGCATTTTGAAATGCTCAGTTATCGGCCTTAGATATGTCCGTCTGTAATTTAATTCGATATAGGTGTTAGAAACATCATAACGAAGTTATTTTAAACCGAGTTATATCAGTTTATGCGAGTATATTGCTATTTTCGGTATTTCCTTAGTATTGAACTTTGGCCATTTGGGCATGTCTGTGCGACATGGCTATTGTTAGCTGCTAGTTCCGAAGTTGAAGATGTTTTACAACAAAGCAACGATTCTTTTGGACAAAGGACACATTGCCCAAGATACTGATGGAAGCTCGTCCAAAAGTAAGAGTTATTTATGATTTTATTCCGTATTTATGTGGAAAAATGTAAACGCAGTTGTCGGCCATTGTTGCGGCACTAGTCTGGCTGTAACGCACACTGTATGTCTAGTAACGTTAATTTAAAAAATCTAAATCAGCGGTTGCATTAATAACCAATGCATCTTTCATTAGCTGTCCAACCTGTATTTTTTTAGTCAATCTAATCGATAAATAATCGTAAACTTAGGTGCCTTTCCAAGATGGCGCCGGCCAGAATGCATGCCATGTTTTGACAGATTACATTGCATAACCACGATTTGTGATGCTAAATATGCACATTTTCGAACAAACTCTATATGCATTGTGTAATATGATGTTACAGGACTGTCATCTGAAGAATTCTGAGAAGGTTAGTGAAAAAATTTATATATTTTGGTGGCGATAACGATATCGCTCTTTTTGCCTTGAATCAATGCTGGGGTGATGTTAGCTCATGTGGTATGCTAATATAACGATATATTGTGTTTTCGCTGTAAAACACTTAGAAAATCTGAAATATTGTCTGGATTCACAAGATCTGTGTCTTTCAATTGCTGTATGCTGTGTATTTTTCAGAAATGTTTTAGGATGAGTATTTTGGTAATTGACGTCGGTCTCTGTAATTATTCCGGCTGCTTCCAACGCTATTTCAGATTGCAGCTGCAATGTAGAACTGTGATTTATACCTGAAATATGCACATTTTTCTAAAAAAACATATGCTATACCATAAATATGTTATCAGACTGTCATCTTATGAAGTTGTTTCTTGGTTAGTGGCTATATATATCTTTATTTAGTCGAATTAGTGATAGCTACTGATGGAGTAAAAAACTGGTGGAGTAAAAAAAGTGGTGTCTTTTGCTAACGTGGTTAGCTAATAGATTTACATATTGTGTCTTCCCTGTAAAACATTTTAAAAATCAGAAATGATGGCTGGATTCACAAGATCTGTATCTTTCATCTGGTGTCTTGGACTTGTGATTTAATGATATTTAGATGCTTATATTTACTTGTGACGCTATGCTAGGCTATGCTAGTCAGCTTTTTTACTGTGGGGGGTGCTCCCGGATCCGGGATGGTGACTCGTGAGAAGTCTTAATATAGAAGACTCATGTTAAAAGGAACCACCAGCTTTCATATGTTCTCATGTTCTGAGCAAGGAATTTAGACATTAGCTTTTTTACATTGCACATATTGCACTTTTGCTTTCTTCTCCAACACTGTGTTTTTGCATTATTTAAACCAAATTGAACATGTTTCATTATATATTTGAGACTAAATAGATTTATTAAGTTAAAATAAGTGTTCATTCAGTATTGTTGTAATTCTCATTATTACAAATATATATAAAAATTGGGTGATTAATGTGTATCGTTTTTTTTTTGTCCTCTTATAATCGGTATCGGAATTGAAAAATCATAATCGGTCGACCTCTAATGTGGATGATCAGGGCGTTATTCAGGAACGTTTCTCGGGCTACTTTGATGTGTCAAATGGGTGAGATGCCAACTCTGTGTTTAACTTCACGGAGAAACATGTTCAAACCTACGATGGTGCAGCTGTAATGGAATGTATCTGCTATTTGTTTTTCCAGAAAAGTCCCCTCCTGTTCCCTGATTTAAGAGGTGATGACCAGTCCACTCTACTACCATTGTCAACTCTGTCCTGACAGGAAATGAAGCAACATCTCATGTGCCCGCTCATCCACTGGCACATTGAAAGTTTCCTCTCCAAGCTCTGTGAGTACCCATATCCATTTTCTCTCATTACTCTATGTAGAGTCAATCACATACACAAACATAATTACATTATTACACATCAATGGTTTTACTCCTTGCTTGGACTAACTCATTCTTAGCTGTTTGGTCTAACTGTGTAGTGTGTTGTGTATTGTTTTTTTGTCTTCCCAGACAAGTCCTGTCCTGCACTGAAGTCATTCCTCTGAACACCTCAACGCATGCCTCATACCCTCATTCAATCACTGCTGTGATCCCTTTCCAACATTGTGGTAGTAGCCCTCTCACTCCCATTCCCCATAATATTGTTGTGTTCCAACGCTGAACCTGGCCTTGACCCTGGTCCTGTTACTCTTGATGGAGTTACAGCACCTGGTCCCAAAGATGGACCCCATAACTCCTAGAGCTCCCAAGATGGAGGAGATGAGTATGTTGTCATAGGCACAATATAGAGATAGCACAGGGCACTAGGGAGACTATCCATCCAAAGATTCCCATTCCATCCAAAGTCTCCCACTTTGATGCACAGTAAGACCCCTCCAATCAGGAGCAGGGAAGCCGATGTACAGTGAGTCCCCCAGCTCAGGCTTCCCTTCGATCTGCGTGGAGGAGTCGCTGATAATTGATCTGGCTACCAAGGAAACAGGGATGAGGATGAGAAATCCAGCCAGGATGAAAAGTATTCCAGCAATAATTATCAACTTGGCCTGAGATGTTTTGTCTTTGATGCAGTTGGTGCTCTTGGCTCCGACCATGGAGACCATGACCCCCAGAACCACCAGGATGATGGCAGGTCCCGTGTGGCTCAGTTGGTAGAGCATGGCGCTTGCAACGCCAGGGTTGTGGGTTCATTCCCCACGGGGTGACCAGGATGAATATGTATGAACTTTCCAATTTGTAAGTCGCTCTGGATAAGAGCGTCTGCTAAATGACTTAAATGTAAATGT
>NC_092109.1:36100302-36161005 GCF_045679555.1 Salvelinus alpinus | reverse complement strand
AAATCATGGCTCTGGCAGGCTGCAGAAAGTGGGGCCAATACCCCATGGAGTTGTACTTCTCACACTGTGTCTGTCCCGTGCTTTGTGTCACACAGCTCATCCACAGGCCGTACAAGACCATCTCTGTGTTGGTAAAGTTAGCTGCTAAGAAGGTTGTCACTATCCAGGTGGGGAGAGCACAGATCACAATGGTCAGTATTAATCCTATGACTCCCAGGGCAATGCCCACGACCTCCACGATATCCATTATATCCATGGCCATCAACATACTGTCTCCCTGACTGCGTTTCGTTCACGCCGAAGTTTGTTCCTGAGGTCTTCTGTAAGAATGGAGAGCTGATCCACTCAGAAGACCTCTATAACTACTCGATGCTGTGATGTCACTTAAATATGTTGTCATGGAAACAGACATCCTATTAACACGTATGTGGGGCTTTATGTGGTTGTGACCCAAATGGGTGAAAAACTCTACTCAGTTTCAAACTCATCAAACAGCATTGTGTAACAATATGGAATGTTGAGATCCAACCTAGAATAAACCAATAATTACCAAATAGGGATAATTATAATATAATAACTATCGAAAAAATATAGGAAATTGATGAAAATGGAAGCTTCCCAATCTGAGTTGGGCTAAAGACGTAATTAAACCTGTTTTAGTCTTCCCTCAACCCAATCCTAACCTAATACACTCCGGCGCTGACGGAGATGGCCGCCTCGCTTCGCGTTCCTAGGAAACTATGCAGTATTTCGTTTTTTTATGTGTTATTTCTTACATTGTTACACCAGGAAATATTAAGTTTTATTACGTACAGTCGGGAGGAACTATTTGATATAAGAGCAACTTCAACTCACCAACATTACGACCAGGAATACAACTTTCCCGAAGCGGATTCTTTGTTTGGTCAACCACCCCGGACAATGCATCGAATCCCAGCCGGCGACCCAAAACAATGGCGCCGCGGAAGGGGCAGACGGAGCGGTCTTCTGGTCAGGTTCCGTAGACGGGCACATCGCGCTCCGCTCCCGAGTTAACTACTCGCCAATGTCCAGTCTCTTGACAACAAGGTAGACAAACTCAGAGTAAGGGTTGCCTTCCAGAGAGACATCAGAGATTGTAAAGTTCTTTGTTTCACGGAAACATGGCTCATTCAGGATACGTCATCAGAGTCGGTACAGCCACCTAGATTCTTCACGCATCGCGCCGACAGAAACAAACATCTCTCTGGTAAGAGAGAAGGGAGGAGGTGTATGCCTTATGATTAACGAGACGTGTGATCATAACAACATACAGGAACTCAAGTCCTTTTGTTCACCTGACCTAGAACTCCTTACAATCAAATGCCGATCACATTATCTAACAAGATAATTCTCTTTGATCATAATCACAGTCGTGTATATCCCCCCCCAAGCAGACACATCGATGGCCCTGAAAAAACTTTGTTTGAATCTATGTAAACTGGACACCACATATCCTGAGGCTGCATTTATTGTAGCTGTGGATTTTAACAAGGCTAATCTGAAAACAACGTTCCCAAAATTTTATCAGCACATCAAATTCGCGACCCGGGCTGGTAAAACCCTGGATCATTGTTATTCTAACTTCCGCGATGCATATAAAGCCCTCCCCTGCCCTCCTTTCGGAAAATCTGACCACGACTCATTTTGCCACTGACCCAATTTTGCGCCCGTGCTAAGGTCTGTTCAACGCTGGTCCGACCAATCGGATTCCACGCTTCAAGATTGCTTCGATCACGTGGACTGGGATATGTTACGCATAGCGTCGGACAATAACATTGATGAATACGCTGATTCGGTGAGCGAGTTTATTAGCAAGTGCATCGGTGATGTTGTACCCACAGCGTCTATTAAAACATTCCCCAACCAGAAACCGTGGATTGATGGCAGTATTCGTGCAAAACTGAAAGCGTGCCACTGACACGGCCGCTACCAAAACCTGCGGGCTCTCCTTCACTGCAGCCAACGTGAGTAAAACATTTAAACGTGTTAACCCTCGCAAGGCTCCTCGCAAGACCTCCCGGGTGGCGCAGTGGTCTAGGGCACTGCATCGCAGTGCTAGCTGCGCCACCAGAGTCTCTGGGTTCGCACCCAGGCTCTGTCGCAGCCGGCCGCAACCGGGAGGTCCGTGGGGCGACGCACAATTGGCATAGCGTCGTCCGGGTTAGGGAGGGTTTGGCCGGTAGGGATATCCTTGTCTCAGTATGTAAGAAAAAAAAGAAAAAAGTCTGTATGTAATTTAAAAAATAAAATAAAATAAAAAATATTATAATAATAAAATGTATGCACTCTACTGTAAGTCGCTCTGGATAAGAGCGTCTGCTAAATGACTAAATGTAAAATGTAAATGTAAGGCTGCCGGCCCAGGCGGCATCCCCAGCCGCGTCCTCAGAGCATGCGCAGTCCAGCTGGCTGGTGTGTTTACGAACATATTCAATCAATCCTTATCCCAGTCTGCTGTTCCCACATGCTTCAAGAGGGCCACCATTGTTCCTGTTCCCAAGAAAGTGAAGGTAACTGAGCTAAATGACTATCGCCCCGTAGCACTCACTTCCGTCATCATGAAGTGATTTGAGAGACTAGTCAAGGACCATAGAAGTGTTTGGCCATAATGACCATCGTTATGTTTGGAGGAAAAAGGGGGAGGCTTGCAAGCTGAAGAACATCATCCTGAACGTGAAGCACAGGGTGGCAGCATCATGTTGTGTGGGTACTTCGCTGCAGGAGGGACTGGTGCACTTCACAAAATAGATGGCTTCATGAGGTAGGAAAATTATGTGGATATATTGAAGCAACATCTCAAGACATCAGTCAGGAAGTTAAAGCTTGGTCGCAAATGGGTCTTCTAAATGGACAATGACCCAAAGCATACTTCAAAAGTTGTGGCAAGGTATTGGAGTTGCCATCACAAAGCCCTGACCTCAATCCTATAGAAATTTTGTAGGCAAAACTGAAAAACGTGTGCCAGCAAGGAGGCCTACAAACCTGACTCAGTTACACCAGCTCTGTAAGGAGGAATGGGCCAAAATTCACCCAACTTATTGTAGGAAGCTTGTGGAAGGCTACCTAAACATTTGACTCAAGTTAAACAATTTAAAGGCAATGCTACCAAACACTAATTGAGTGTGTGTAAACTTCTGACTGACTGGGAATGTGATGAAAGAAATTAAAGCTGAAATAATGTCACGACTTCCGCTAAAATCGGTCCCTCTTCTTGTTCGGGCGGCGTTTCTATGGTCGACGCCACCGGCCTTCTAGCCATCGCCGATCCACCTTTTATTTTCCATTTGTTTTGTCCTTGCCTTGCACACCTGGTTTCAATCCCCCAATTACTTGTTCATTATTTGACGCTCTGTTCCCCCATGGTTGTTTGTGAGTGATTGTTTATGTGTGATACGGTCCGTTATTGTGGGCTCGTTTGATTGTTGTATTTTGTGATTTTTGAGTAAACTACGTTTATTACTCATATCTGCTGTCCTACGCCTGACTCCTCTACACCAGCTACACACAGGCACTATCACAGAATCACTCACCTACCGAATGGAGTCAGCAGGAGCAGACGCCCTCCCTGTGGCGATAGAGGAGCGCGTCCAGCAGCATGCGACCATGTTGCAACGTCTGGGCACCGCCATGGATCGCGTGCTGCAGACAATGGATTTTTGGGAGAGAGGAGGAGGTCTTCCAGCCCCACTACAGCAGGCCCCACTGTCCACCCCTCCTCAACCGTTCCCAGTGGGATTCGGCTCTCGCTCCCGAGGGAGTATGATGGGACGGCTGCCGGATGCCAGGGGTTCCTACTCCAGCTGGAACTCACCTGGCAACCGCCCACCCGGCTCCTTCGGGACGTGAGAGTGTGTCCGCCCTCGTCTCCTGCCTCTCAGGCAAAGCCTTGGAGTGGTCCAACGGCGTATGAAGGAGTAAAGGAGACGTGGCGTTGGACCATTACACAGAGAACGTCTGTTCCACCTGAGGCAGGGGACGAGGAGCGTGCAGTGTTTTGCTTTGGACTTCCAGACCCTGCCACCAGCGCGGGATGGAACGACAGGGCCCTGATCGATCACTACCGGGACGTCCTCGCGCAGACTGCACGTCGGGAGTTGGCCTGCCGAGACACCACCCTCACGGTGGACCAGCTGGTGGACCTGTCCATCCGGCTGGAGAATCTGCTGGCTACCCGCGGATGTCCGGATCGGGGCCTGTCAGTTCCATGCCCCAGCACCTCCGCTCCGACGCCCATGGAGCTGGGAGGTGCTGCGCTTAGGGCGACCAGAGGAGGGGTCATTCCCTGTGGCCGCAAAGGGCACACTGCTGGTCGGTACGGGGGGGGGGGGGTTCCTCAGGGAGTCGAGGCAGCAGGCAGGGCACTATCGTGTCACCCCAGGTGAGTCAGCACCAGGCTCACCCAGAGCCCCCTGTTGCTCACATGTATGTGTTCATAAACTTTCCTGAGTTTTCCTCGCATTCCCAGCATAAGGCGCTCGTAGATTCAGGCGCAGCTGGGAATTTTATTGACCGTTCATTTGCCCATAGTTTAGGGATCCCCCTTGTTCCTGTGGATGGGCCCTTCCCTGTGCACGCCCTAGATAGTCGACCATTAGGGTCAGGGCTGATTAGGGAGGCCACCGCTACACTAGACATGGTTACGCAGGAGGGTCACAAGGAGAGAATCAGTCTCTTCCTTATTGATTCTCCTGCGTTTCCCATGGTGCTGGGCCTACCCTGGTTGGCCTGTCATGACCCCACTATTTCGTGGCAACAGAGGGCTCTCAAGGGGTGGTCACGAAGTGCTCAGAGAGGTGTGTAGGGGTTTCCATCGGTGCGACTACGGTGGAAAGTCCAGACCAGGTCTCCACCGTGCGCATCCCCTCAGAATATGCTGATTTGGCTCTCGACTTCTGTAAGAAGAGGGCGACTCAATTACTAACCCATCGACGGGGGGATTGTGCGATAAATCTCCTGGTAGACGCAGCACTTCCCAGGAGTCACGTGTATCCTTTGTCACAGGAGGAGACGGCGGCTATGGAAACATATGTCTCCGAATCGCTGGGGCAGGGATACATTTGGCACTCCACTTCACCTGCCTCCTCGAGTTTCTTTCTTGTGAAGAAGGATGGAGGTCTGCGCCCGTGTATTGACTATCGGGGGATATCAATCAGATCACTGTCAGGTACAGCTGCCCGCTGCCTCTCATCGCCAGTGCGATCGAGTCAATGCACGGGGCGCGCTTCTTCACAAAATTGGATCTCAGGAGCGCTTACAACCTGGTGCGTATCCGGGTGGGGGATGAGTGGAAGACGGCATTTAGTACCACCTCAGGGCACTATGAGTACCTCGTCATGCCGTACGGGTTGATGAATACGGGTTGATGAATGCTCCATCAGTCTTCCAGGCCTTTGTTGACAAGATTTTCCGGAACCTGCACGTTGCAGGGTGTAGTGGTGTGTATCGACGACATTCTGATATACTCCGCTACATGCGCGGCGCGTGTGTCCCTGGTGCGCTTGGTGCTTCGTTGACTGTTGACGCATGACCTGTACGTCAAGGCTGAGAAATGTCTGTTCTTCCAACAGTCCGTCTCCTTCCTAGGGTACTGCATTTCCACGTCAGGGGTGGAGATGGAGAGTAACCGCATTTCAGCCATGCGTAATTGGCCGACTCCCACCACAGTAAAGGAAGTGCAGCGGTTCCTAGGGTTTGCCAACTATGACCGGAGGTTTATCCGGGGCTTTGGCAGGTAGCGGCTCCCATTACCTCACTGCTGAAGGGGCGACCGGTGCGACTGCAGTGGTTGGCTGAGGCGGACAGGGCTTTTGGTCACCTGAGGGCTCTGTTTACCTCGGCTCCCGTGCAGGCTCATCCGGATCCCTCTTTGGCGGTGGACGCGTCCGATTCTGGGATTGGAGCCATGCTCTCTCAGCGCTCAGGCACACCACCAAAGCTCCGCCCCTGTGCCTTCTTTTCGAAGAAGCTCAGCCCTGCGGAGCAAAACTATGATGTGGGGGACCGGGAGCTGGTGGCTGTCGTCAAGGCTCTGAAGGCGTGGAGACATTGGCTTGAGGGGGCTAAACACCCTTCTCTCATCTGGACGGACCACCGCAATCTGGAGTATCACCGGGCGGCGAGGAGACTGAACCCTTGCCAGGCAAGGTGGGCCATGTTTTTTTTTTTTACCCGTTTTGTGTTCACCCTGTCCTATCGACCAGGTTCCAAGAACGCTAAGGCAGACGCACTGTCCCAGATGTATGACACAAAATAGCGGTCCATGGATCACACTCCCATACTCCCAGCCTCTTGCCTGGTGGCACCGGTGGTGTGGGAGCTGGACACAGACATCGAGCGGGCGTTACGTGCAGAGCCCACTCCTCTCCAGATTCCAGCTGGGTGTCTGTACGTTCCGTATGCTGTCCGCGACCGGTTGATCTATTGGGCCCACACGTCACCCTTCTCTGGTCATCCTGGCATCGGTCGGATGGTACGCTGTCTTAGTGGGAAGTACTGGTGCAAGGCTCCCAGGCACCTGCCCAGAGGGAAGGTACAACCCCTACCCGTTCCACCATGGCCGTGGTCGCACCTGTCGGTGGACTTCCTCCCTCACGGGGCAACACCACGATCCTGGTCATTGTGGAATGGTTTTCTAAGTCCTGCCGTCTCCTCCCTTTGCCCGGTCTCCCTACGGCCCTACAGACTGCGGAGGCCCTGTTCACTCATGTCTTCCGGCACTACGGGGTGCCTGAGGACATAGTCTCTGATAGGGATCTCGGTCAGCCTCACCTCAGGTTTTCACCCCGAGAGTAACGGGCAGGTGGATAGAGTAAACCAGGATGTGGGTAGGACCGGCCGGGGGAGTGGGTGGCGTTCATCCCCTGGGCAGAGATGGCCCAAAACTCACTCCGCCACTCCTCCACTAACCTCTCCCCCTTCCAGTGCGTACTGGGGTATCAGCCGGTTCTGGCACCTTGGCATCAGAGCCAGATCAAGGCTTCTGCGGTGGAAGAATGGTTTAAGCGATCGGAGAAGAACTGTGACGCCGCCCAGGTGCACCTGCAAGGGCTGTGATGCAGCAGAAGGCGAGCGCCGACCGCCACCGCAGTGAGGCCCCGGTGTTCGCACCGGGGGACCGGGTCTGGCTCTTGACCTGAAAACCTGCCCCATTGCCTGCCCTGCCGGAAGCTGGGTCCGCGGTTTGTGGGGCCATTCAAAGTCCTGAGGAGACTGAACGAGGTATGCTACAGGTTACAGCTTCCCCCAGATTACCGTATTAATCCCTCTTTCCATGTGTCTCTCCTCAGGCCGGTGGTGGCTGGTCCACTCCAGGAGTCTGAGGTATGGGAGGTTCCTCCGGCGTTTGCTGTTTGAGCCATCCTGGACTCGAGGCATCGGGCGAGGGGCCTTCAGTACCTCGTGGAGTGGGAGGGGTACGGTCCGGAGAAGAGATGCTGGGTGCCGGTGAAGCACGTCTTGGACCCTTCGTTGCTGCGGGAGTTCCACCGTCTCCATCCGAACCGCCCTGCGTCTCGTCCTCCTGGTCGTCCCCGAGGTCGGTGTCGGCGCGCTGCTGGAGCCGCGTGTCAAGGGAGGGGGGGTACGGTCCCTCTCCTTGTTTGGGCGGCGTTCGGCGGTCGACGTCACCGGCCTTCTTGCCATCGCAGATCCACTTTTCATTTTCCATTTGTTTTGTCCTTGTCTTGCACACCTGGTTTCAATCCCCCAATTACTTGTTCATTATTTAACCCTCTGTTCCCCCATGGTTGTTTGTGAGTGATTGTTTATGTGTGATATGGTCCGTTATTGTGGGTTCGTTTGATTGTGTTTTGTGATTTTTGAATAAACGACGTTTATTACTCATATCTGCTGTCCTGCGCCTGACTCCTCTACACCAGCTACACACAGGCACTATCACAAATAAATCATACTCTCTACTGTTATTCTGACATTTCACATTCTTAAAATGAAGTGGTGATCCTAACTGACCTAAAACAGGGAATTTTTACAAGGATTAAATGTCGGGAATTGTGAAAAACTGAGTTGAAATATATTTGGCTAAGGTGTATGTAAACTTCTGACTTCAACTGTATATATGTATGTTTCAGTTGGAAGGTCCCAGTCACTGTCTGTGGGCTTGTTGGTGATGTAGTGAACAAAAACAGGAAATGCACAACAGCAACCAGGAAACGTTAGATACAATTATTTAATTTGAACATATTTGACAGGGTTAAACAATCAACTACTGATTCAATAATTGTTCTACTTAAATTCATCCCATTTTAAAGAAGCATAAAGAGAAGTATCAATACTGGTATAGAACATCAGAGAGGAAACAGTGAGAATATGTCCCTTCATTGCAGTCTCCTCAGGAACTCCCAGTCTAAATTAACTGAATATTTGAACACAATATGACAAACTCCTCTTTGACGTGTTAAAGACAAGGTGGAGCAATAACTATGTTGCTTTCACACATATCTGGTCCTTTCCGACTCTTTAACATTAAACAGAAACGATAGAGGTTGTTTTATCATAGAATTACATATAGAATCACAATTCTATTCTCTCCATTGCTTTCAATTAAAGAAAGTACAGTTTCTCTGTTAAAGCAGTAGCAGCAGCAGCTACACCAGACTATGGTCCCACCACAATATGACATAAACTCCTCTATGACCTGTTGAAGACAGAGCTGTTAGCGGGAGGTTGATGTAGTTGTCGTTGAGTCTGGCTGGTTCCTCTTGAAGATGCAGCAGCAGAGTATGGTCCCTCCTATCAGGAGCATGGAGGCAGACCACCTACAGACTTCAGCTAAAATAACCAGGTCATGTTGGGTAAACAGGATGTGTGGGTAGAGCTGCAGGTGGACAACCGTTCTTAAGTAATGGTCAACCAAAAACACAGTGGTGAACTGCAGTATACCAGTCAGGATGAAAAATGTTCCATTGATGAACCTGGCCTTGACCCTGATCCTGTTACTCTTGATGCAGTTACAGCACCTGGTCCCAAAGATGGACCCCATCACTCCTAGAGCTCCCAGGATGGAGGAGATGGAGGTTGTCATCAGAACCATCCAAATGTCCCCATAGTGGGGCTCAGGATAATGCCTGAATGGGATCCATACAGAGAGAGCACTGGGCACTTGGGAGACTACCCATCCGAAGATTCCCATCATCCATCCAAAGACTCTCACAGTGATGCACAGTGTGACCCCTCCAATCAGGAGCAGGGAGGCCGCCACCCAGCCGATGTACAGCGAGTTCCCCAACTCAGGCTTCCCTTTGATCCGCGTGGAGGAGTCGCTGATGATTGATCTGGCAAGCAAGGAAACAGGGATGAGGATGAGAAATCCAGCCAGGATGAAAAGTATTCCAGCGATAATTATCAACTTGGCCTGAGATGTTTTGTCTTTGATGCAGTTGGTGCTCTTGGCTCCGAACATGAAGAACAAGACACCCAGAACCCCCAGTATGATGGCAGTGAGGATCATGGCTCTGGCAGGCTGCAGATCATATTTCCAATACTCCATGTAGTTGTACACTTCACACTGTGTCTTTCCCGTGCCTTGGGTCACACAGCTCATCCACAGGCCGTACCAGACCACCTCTGTGTTGGCTGAGTTATCTGCTATGAAGGTTGTCACTATCCAGGTGGGGAGAGCACAGATCACAATGGTCAGTATTAATCCTATGACTCCCAGGGCGATGCCCACGACCTCCACCATTTCCACGATAAACACGATATCCATTATATCCATGCCCATCAAAATACTGTCTCCCTGACTGCGTCTCGTTCAGCTCATTCGTTCACTCCAAAGTTTGTTCCTGAGTTCTTCTGTAAGAATGGAGAGCTGATCCACTCAGAAGACCTCTATAACTACTCGATGCTGTGATGTCACTTAAATATGTTGTCATGGAAACAGACATCCTATTAACACGTATGTGGGGCTTTATGTGGTTGTGACCCAAATGGGTGAAAAACTCTACTCAGTTTCAAACTCATCAAACAGCCTTGTGTAACAATATGGAATGTTGAGATCCAACCTAGAATAAACCAATAATTACCAAATAGGGATAATTATAATATAATAATTACCAAGAAATGTTATAGGAATCTGATGAAAATGGAAGCTTCCCAATCTGAGTTGGGCTTAAGACGTAATAAAACCTGTTTTAGTCTTCCCTCAACCCAATACTTACCATAACCATTAGTGGGGAAAATGCTAAACTGATCGATGATCAGCAACTAGGGACAACTTTACCCTCCACCACAAAGCCTGTTCTGAGGGGCAATGATAAAGGGACTGGGCCTCATAGTACACATCAACAGATTGAAACTACATACTGAAAAACCCTTGAGTGTGAAATAAATAATTGTAAGGTTGGATTCATGGACTGAAATTAACTATATAATACAGTAAATAGACTAATGCTACCTGTTTCAAGGACTTGGCTTGAATTAATTCTACACTATGATATACTGTATGTTTCAGTTGGAAGGTCCCAGTCACTGACTGTAGGCTTGTTGGTAATGTAGTGAACATAAACAGGAAATGCACAACAGCAACCAGGAAACGTTTTTCAGTCAGATATTATTTTTTATTTTGTATTTTTTTTTAATATTTTTTTTATTTGAACATATTTAACAGGATTAAACAATCAACCTCTGATTCAATTCTTTCTCTACTTAAATTCATCCCATTTTAAAGAAGCATAAAGAGAAGTATCAGTACTGGTATAGAACATCAGAGAGGAAACAGTGAGAATATGTCCCTTAATTTCAGTCTCCTCAGGAACTTCTCCTCCCAGTCTAAATTAACTGAATATTTGAACACAATATGTCATAAACTCCTCTTTGACGTGTTAAAGACAAGGTGGAGCAATAACTATGTTGCTTTCACACATATCTGGTCCTTTCCGACTTTTTAACATTGAACAGAAAGGATAGTGTCACGCCCTGACCATAGTTTGCTTTGTATGTTTCTATGTTTTTGTTTGGTCAGGGTGTGATCTGAGTGGGCATTCTATGTTGTATGTCTAGTTTGTCTATTTCTATGTGTTTGGCCTGATATGGTTCTCAATCAGAGGCAGGTGTTTGTCGTTGTCTCTGATTGGGAGCCATATTTAGGTAGCCTGTTTTGTCATTGTGGGTTGTGGGTGATTGTTTATGTTAGTTGCTTGTGTCAGCACATTTCTTATATAGCTTCACGTTCGTTGTTCGTTTATTGTTTTGTATAGTTTGTTCAGTGTTCTCTGTTTATTAAATTCATGATGAACACATACCACGCTGCATTTTGGTCCTCCGATCCTTCCAACTACTCCTCCTCAGACGAGGAGGACGACGAGCGTAACAGATAGAGGTTGTTTTATCATAGAATTACATATAGAATCACAATTATATTCTCTCCATTGCTTTCAGAAGTTAAAGAAAGTACAGTTTCTCTGTTAAAGGAGTAGCAGCAGCAGCTGCACCAGACTATGATCCCAACACAATATTACATAAACTCCTCTATGACCTGTTGAAGACAGAGCTGTTAGTGGGAGGTTGATGTAGTTGTCGTTGAGTCTGGCTGGTTCCTCTTGATGATGCATCAGCAGAGTATGGTCCCTCCTATCAGGAGCATGGAGGTGGACCACCTACTGACTTCAGCTAAAATTACCAGCTTATGTTGGGTAAACAGGACGAATGGGTAGCGCTGCAGGTGGACATCCGTTCTTAAGTAATGGTCCACCAAAAACACAGTGGTTGTCAGAGGACCAAGGCGCAGCGTGATATGAATACATCTTCTATTTATTTATGAAGATGAACACTAAACAAACTATACAAAATAACAAAACAAAATAACAAAATAACAGAATAACGAACGTGAAGCTATCATACAAAAGTGCAGACACAGGCAACTAGACATAGACAATAACCCACGAAATACCCAATGGAATATGGCTGCCTAAATATGGTTCCCAATCAGAGACAACGATAAACAGCTGCCTCTAATTGAGAACCAATCTAGGCAACCATAGACATACAAACACCTAGACGAGTAAAACACCCCATAAACATACAAAACCCCTAGACAAGACAAAACACATACATCCCCCATGTCACACCCTGACCTAACCAAAATAATAAAGAAAACAAAGATAACTAAGGTCAGGGCGGACTCCGGCCGCAAAACCTGACACAGAAAAGGAGGGTCCGGGTGGGCCTTCTTACAGCGGCGGCTCGGGTGCGGGACGTGGACCCCACTCCACCATAGTCATTACCCGCTTTGGTGGCGCCTCTGGAGCGGGGACCCTTGCAGCGAGTCCAGGACTGAAGACCATCGTAGAGGGCGCCACTGCACGGAGGGGCAGCTCCGGACTGAGGGGCAGCTCAGGACTGAGGGGTAGCTCAGGACTGAGTGGTAGCTCCGGACTGAGGGGCAGCTCAGGACTGAGGGGCAGCTCAGGACTGACGGGCAGCTCAGGACTGACGGGCAGCTCAGGACTTAGGGGTAGCTCAGGACTGAGGGGCAGCTCCGGACTGAGGGGCAGCTCAGGACTGAGGGGTAGCTCAGGACTGAGGGGCAGCTCAGGACTGACGGGCAGCTCCGGACTGAGAGGCAGCTCCGGATTGAGGGTTAGCTCCGGACTGAGGGGCAGCTCAGGACTGAGGGGTAGCTCCGGACTGACGGGCAGCTCCGGACTGAGGGGAAGCTCAGGACTGAGGGGCAGCTCCGGACAAAGGGGTAGCTCCGGACTGAGGGGCAGCTCAGGACTGAGGGGTAGCTCAGGACTGAGGGGCAGCTCCGGACTGACAGGCAGCTCCGGACTGAGGGGTAGCTCCGGACTGAAAGGCAGCTCCGGACTGAAGGGCAGCTCCGGACTGACGGGCAGCTCCGGACTGAGGGGCAGCTCCGGACTGAGGGGTAACTCAGGACTGAAAGGCAGCTCCGGACTGAAGGGCAGCTCCGGACTGAAAGGCAGCTCCGGACTGAAAGGCAGCTCCGGACTGACGGGCGGCTCTGGCAGCTCCTGACTGGCGGGCGGCTCTGGCAGCTCCTGACTGGCGGGCGGCTCTGGCAGCTCCTGACTGACGGACGGCTCTGACGGCTCAGGACAGACGGGCGGCTCAGGCGGCGCTGGACAGACGGGCGGCTCAGGCGGCGCTGGACAGACGGGCGGCTCAGGCGGCGCTGGACAGATGGGCGGCTCAGGCGGCGCTGGACAGACGGGCGGCTCAAGCGGCGCTGGACAGACGGGCGGCTCAGGCGGCGCTGGACAGACGGGCAGCTCAGGCGGCGCTGGACAGACGGGCAGCTCAGGCGGCGCTGGACAGACGGGCAGCTCAGGCTTGCCGAGGCACACTGTAGGCCTGGTGCGTGGTGCCGGTACTGGTGGTACCAGGCTGGGAACACGCACCTCAAGGCGAGTGCGGGGAGAAGGAACAGGGCATACTGGACTGCCGAGGCGCACTATAAGCCTGGTGCGTGGTGCCGGCACTGGTGGTACCGGGTTGGGGGCACGCACCTGAGGGCGAGTGCGAGGAGCAGTAACAGGGAGTACTGGACCCTGGAGACGCACAGTAGGCCTGGTGCGTGGTGCTGGAACTGGTGGTACCGGGCTGGATGAACACTAAACAAACTATACAAAATAACAAAATGAACGTGAAGCTATCATACAAAAGTGCAGACACAGGCAACTAGACATAGACAATAACCCACGAAATACCCAACGGAATATGGCTGCCTAAGTATGGTTCCCAATCAGAGACAACGATAAACAGCTGCCTCTAATTGAGAACCAATCTAGGCAACCATAGACATACAAACACCTAGACTAGTAAAACACCCCATAAACATACAAAACCCCTAGACAAGACAAAACACATACATCCCCCATGTCACACCCTGACCTAACCAAAATAATAAAGAAAACAAAGATAACTAAGGTCAGGGCGTGACAGTGGTGATCTGCAGTATACCAGCCAGGATGAAGAATGTTCCACTGATAAACTTGACTTTGACCCGGGTCCTGTTACTCTTGATGAAGTTACAGCACTTGGTCCCAAAGATGGACCCCATCTCTCCCAGAGATCCCAGGATGGAGGAGATGGAAGTGATTGTCATAGAAGCACATTTGACCCCAACGGGGGTACTTAAGAAATTACTATATAGACAACACAGGGCACTAGGGAGACTATCCATCCAAAGGCTCCCAGAAATATGACTCAATCTCACTCGGTGGACAGGAGCTGCACAGTATGACACCCATAACCAGGAGCAGGGCCGCTGCCTCCCAGCAGATGTAGAGCGAGGCCCCCAACTCCCCCAAATGGTGCTGGCCGTCCAGGAGACAGCAACGAGCACCAGGATTACAGCCAGGATGAAGATCATTCTGGAGATTATCATTTCTTTGGCCTTGGACTTTTTGTTATTGATGTAGTTGGTGCACTTGGCACCGAATATGGATATTCCCAGTACCCAGAAGATGATGGCCAATGCTCTGACGGCTGCTGATCCTGGGTTAAGGCCAGCATGTAGTCGTAGACCTGACACTGCATCAGGTCCCAGGTCAGGTCCCAGGTCCCAGGTTACATGAGAGGTGGCGGTGTTGTAAGGTTGTAAGGTCTACACCTGTTGCATTCGGCACATGTGACAAATTAAATTTGATTTGAAGCTAGCCAGTCTGCACACTGGCTAAAATGTTTTCCATCAATAGTATCTTATATGATCTTATGTTAACACAGCCCAGTGTTTCTCAATATAAATGCACAGAACTGAATTAAGCTTCATAGTCTTCAAAAGGTTTCAGGGGATCTTGTGCAATATTGCCTTATTGCTAACTTCTGCAAAGGAAACAACTTATTCGTTCAGATGTGGGGCGGTATGTGGTTGACACACTTAACGGAGATACTAGTGACATTCAATTAGATTGAAACTACATGCTGAAAAACCCTTGAGTGTGAAATAAATCATTTTAAGCTTTGATCCATGGACTGAAATTATCTATACAATAGACTAAATAGACTAATGATACCAGTTTCATAAACATGGTTGAAAGAATTATACACTATGATACATGTTTCAGTCAGAAGATCCCAGTCACTGACTGTAGGCTTGTGGTTAACGTGGTGAACATAAACAGGAAATGCACGGCAGCAACCAGGAAACACTTTGCGGTCAGATACAATTATTTTATTAGAACATCTTTAACAGGATAAAAAAATGATCCCCTGATTCAATTATTTCTCTTCTTAAATTCATCCCATTTTAAAGAAACATAAAGAGAAGTATCAATACTGGTATAGAACATCAGAGAGGAAACAGTCAGAATTTGTCCCTTCATTGCAGTCTCCTCAGGAACTTCTCCTCCCAGTCCAAATTAACTGAATATTTGAACACAATATGTCATAAACTCCCCTTTGACGTGTTAAAGACAAGGTGGAACAATAACTGTCTTGCTTTCACACATATCTGGTCCCTTCCAATATTCTAACTGTAGTGTCTTAGCTCTTATTACTTATTTATATAATAAGAAAGACTCTGAATACAAGAAATGGAACTGGAGCTACACATTTACTAAAACGAGTTAGTACCAGAATAACATAGAACAACACTGCGCATGACCAAGGGTGCTCCATTCTTAAAGGGGACATCAGTAATTAACAGAACATAACATTCCTTCTCTTATACAATCAGAGTTACTTTTACCAAACCACAACTGAAACACTTCCCAGAACTTGTTGTAGTTATTTTGCATCTTTTTAATTTGAACTTAAACAGTTAGTTTTTGTTTGTTTGTTTATAAGTCCAGTCTGTCTGGTGGACGGTGCCTTCGTTCTGGGTAGCGCCTAGGATTGTCTGGAGGCTCCTGAACATCCTCAGTGTGTGCTTGTTCCATTACAGCTTCTGCTATAGCAGCACCTTCATCAACACGTTCCCTTCTTTCAGCCTGGGGTCTCTTTACTGCTCCACCGTCCTCTACAGTTCCTTGTGTGTCACTCTCAGGAGCTCTCTGTGCCTGTTCTCTCTCGATTGTTGTGCTGTTTTCCGTGGAATGCATTTGGTTAATGTGACGCTACCACATTATGTCTGGGCTCACTTGAACCTGGTAAGTTCTGTGTCCCATTTGTGTATGTACGGTCCCTCTTGTCCATTTCCCTCCTCTTCTGTAGTCTCGCACCATCACTTCCTGTCCTGTTTGGAGATGGCGCTCCCCCGGCCACCGGAGAGCATCTTGGCTTGTTTGTTCAGCACTTCATTACGCCTGTTTGGCTTCATGATGTCCAGCCGTGTGCGGAGAGGCCTCCCGAACGTCAGTGCGGCTGGGCTTTCATTTGTCGTGGCATGTGGGGTGTTTCTGTAGGAGGCCAGGAACTTGGCCAGTTTTGTTTGCAAAGTCCCTTCGTCTCGTTTTGCTGCACGGAGTCCTTGCTTTAGGGTTAGCACAAAGCGTTCTGCCAGCCCATTGGTGGCAGGGTGGTACGGAGCTGAGGTTGAGTGTTTGATTCCATTTACTGACATTAACCTTGTAAACTCGTCACTTACAAAAGCTTGCGCGTTGTCACTTACCAGCTGCAGCGGCTATCCGAAGTGTGCAAACGTTGTTCTGAGACACTATCGTCTGAGCTGAGGTGGAGGAGTCAGTGCAAAACACCTCTGGCCATTTGGAATGGGCATCAACTATAACCAGAAACATGTGCTTTTCAAAGGGACCAGCGTAGTCCACATGAATTCTCTGCCATGGCTCTGTGGGCCATTCCCATGGGTGGACTGGGACAGGAGCAGGCATGTGAAGGGTTTCCAAACATCCGCTACAGTTCTTCACCATGTTTTCTATCTGTTGATCCAGACCGGGCAACCAGAAGTGGCTCCTTGCGAGCAGCTTCATTTTGACTATTCCAACATGACCTTCATGTAGTTGCTGCAAAACCTGATGTTGACATTTCTGGGGTATCATGACTCTCATTCCCCACATCAAACATCCTTGGTACGTTGTAATTTCGTTTCTCCGCTGGAAATACGGAGTCAGCTCCTTTCTGCCTGTAGCTGGCCATCCTGACATGGTGTAGGTGAACACTTTTGACAAGGTCACATCTTTCCTTGTCTCCTGTTTGATAACTGTGCTTGTGACCTGTAGTGCCTCGAGCTGAGCGGTATGGAAAATGTCCACTGGATCCACACTCCTTTGTCTTTCTCTTGTACACGGCAGTCTGGATAATCCATCTGCATTTGTGTGGAGGGACGACGGCTTAAACTCAATGTCATACATATGACTGGGAGGAACAAGGCGGATCGCTGTAACCTGGCTGCTGTCATTGCCTTTCTTTGGACTGAAAATGGAAAGCAACGGCTGGTGATCCGGAACCAGTGTGAAACGCTTGCCATATAGGTATGCGTGGAATTTCTTGACGCCCCACACTAGCGCCAGTGCTTCTTTGTCGATTTCTGAGTAGTTTTTCTCTGCATCATTCAACGTTCGTGACGCAAATGCAACTGGCCTCTCTGACCCGTCTTTCAGTGTGTGTGAAAAGACGGCCCCTAAGCCATAAGGGGACGCATCACAAGCCAACTTCACTGGCAGTTCAGGGTCGTAATGCATCAGGACCTGTTCAGATGTGATGAGCCGTTTTGCCTCAAGAAATGCATTTTCACACTGTTCTGTCCACCGCCATGTCCTATTCTTTTCCAGGAGCTGATTTAGAGGCTGGAGTACTGCTGAAAGGTTTGCGAGGAATCTTCTGTAGTAATTGATCAGTCCCGTAAAAGATCTCACTTCTGTGATATTTTGTGGTCGTGGTGCCTGTACCACTATATCAATTTTGTCCTGTGTTTTGTGCAATCCATTGCAGTCGATTTCACGTCCACAGAAGACAATCTTGTCTTTGAAGAACTCACACTTCTGTAAGTTTACCTGTAGACCATACTCTTTCAGTCTTTTCAGGACCTCTTCCAGGTTAGCCAGGTGCTCTTTGTCGGTGCGTCCTGTTATGATCATGTCATCCAGGATACACTGGGTTCCTGGGATTGCTTGAAAAATCTGGTCAATAGTTCGTTGCCAAATGGCTGGGGCTGATGCAATGCCAAAAACCAGGCGGTTATACCGGTTATATTTCTTTGGCCACACGGGGGCGCTGTCGGCTGCGTGAAAACTTGTGCAGGGAAGTTTGTGATTAGGTCAGTATTTATTTTACTTTGCAACTCAAATGCATCTTTAGTCGCGATTTCCATAGCCACAGCAATTTCAACAGCCTTTGCAAACTTGAGATCTGATTCTGTGAGGAAACGTTTTTACACGTGTTTGAATGTGTTCATGTTTCAGTCCACAAACAAATCTATCCCTTAATGTGTCATTTATGTTCTCTCCAAACTGGCAATGTTCAGACAGTTTCTTCAACTCTGCTACATATGTACTAACACCCTCCCCCTCATTCTGATCTCTCTTGTGGAAACGAAAACGTTCCGCGATGAGGAGTGGTTTAGGTGATAGGTGATTTTGCCATATCTCCACAATCTTTGTGAATGTTTTATTTGAGGGCTTCAGAGAGGCAGTCAGATCTCTTAGCAAACTGTACGCTTTTGGGCCAATTCAACTCAACAAAGCTGGTACTCTCTTGTTATCAGCAAGGTCGTTTGCAATGAAGTACTGTTCCAGTTGTTTAATGTAAGTTGCCCAGTTTTCTTGCGTGTCATCAAACACATCTATTTTCCCTGATGCCAGTCATTCACTTTACCTCCAGCTCCACGGGTCTTTGATCTGCCGCCTCGTTCTCGTCAGCTCTCCCCTCGTCTTCACTGCTTGCTAGCTGTTGTGCTACAGGGTCAAAATCTTCCTATCTTCCTACAAGCTCCATCTGCATTCGTGATGCACACTGCAGGTAATCATCCTTATCACCACTGTAGTGTCTTAGCTCTTATTACTTATTTATATAATAAGAAAGACTCTGAATACAAGAAATTGAACTGGAGCTTCACATTTACTAAAACGAGTTAGTACCAGAATAATACAGAACAACACTGCGCATGACCAAGGGTGCTCCATTCTTAAAGGGGACATCAGTAATTAACAGAACATAACACTAACATTGAACAGATAGGACAGCGACTATTTTTAATCATATAATTAAATATAAATTCACAATTATTGGATCCCTAGGGTTTTTGTAACATGAAAGTACAGCTTCTGGCCCGAGAAGTTCGTGGGAGGTTTATATAGTTTTTGTAGAGTCTGGCTTCTTCCCCTTCAAGGCGCTGCAGCAGAGTATGGTCCCTCCTATCATGGAGGCGGCCCATCTACTGAATTCAGCAGAAAATAACAAAACCTCCCACATGTATTCAGCTGATTTTCTGCTGAACTCAGTAGATGGGCCGCCTCCATGCTCCTGATAGGAGGGACCATACTCTGCTGCAGCACCTTGAAGGGGAAGAAGCCAGACTCGACAACAACTAAATCACCCGCCCACTAACATCTCGGGCCAGAAGCTGTACTTTCTTGTTTTAAAAACAATATATAATATATATATATATATATATATATATATAAATAATATATAATTCTGATTATATGATGAAAAATGTCCTCTATGCTTTCTGTTCAATGTTTAACAGTCGGAAAGGACCAGATATGTGTGAAAGAAACATAGTTATTGTTCCACCTTGTCTTTAACACGTCAAAGAGGAGTTTATGACATATTGTGTTCAAATATTCAGTTAATTTAGAGTGGGAGGAGAAGATCCTGAGGAGACTGCAATGAAGGGACATATTCTCACTGTTTCCTCTCTGATGTTCTATACCAGTATTGATACTTCTCTTTATGCTTCTTTAAAATGGGATGGATTTATGACGAGAAAGATTTGAAAAAAAAGTTGATCTGTCTTTCTACAGAGAACCATTAACACAGCCCAGTGTTTCTCAATATAAATGCACAGAACTGAATTAAGCTTCATAGTCTTCAAAAGGTTTCAGGGGATCTTGTGCAATATTGCCTTATTGCTAACTTCTGCTAAGGAAACAACTTATTCGTTCAGATGTGGGGGGTATGTGGTTGAGACACACTTAACGGAGATACTAGTGACATTCAGTTAGATTGAAACTACATGCTGAAAAACCCTTGAGTGTGAAATAAATCATTTTAAGCTTCGATCCATGGACTGAAATGATCTATACAATAGACTAAATAGACTAATGATACCAGTTTCATTAACATAGTTGAAATAATGATACACTATGATACATGTTTCAGTCAGAAGGTCCCAGTCACTGACTGTAGGCTTGTGGTTAACGTGGTGAACATAAACAGGAAATGCACGGCAGCAACCAGGAAACACTTTGCGGTCAGATACAATTATTTTATTAGAACATCTTTAACAGGATAAAAAAATTATCCTCTGATTCAATTATTTCTCTACTTAAATTCATCCCATTTTAAAGAAACATAAAGAGAAGTATCAATACTGGTATAGAACATCAGAGAGGAAACAGTCAGAATATGTCCCTTCATTGCAGAGTCTCATCAGGAACTTCTCCTCCCAGTCTAAATTAACTGAATATTTGAACACAATATGTCATAATCTCCCCTTTGACGTGTTAAAGACAAGGTGGAACAATAACTATCTTGCTTTCACACATATCTGGTCCCTTCCAATATTCTAACGTTGAACAGATAGGATAGAGACCATTTTCTATCATAGAATTACATTTAAATTGAGAAATATTGGATCCCTATGGTTTTTGTAACATGAAAGTACAGCTTCTGGCCCGAGAAGTTCGTGGGAGGTTTATATAGTTTTTGTCGAGTCTGGCTTCTTCCCCTTCAAGGCGCTGCAGCAGAGTATGGTCCCTCCTATCAGGAGCATGGAGGCGGCCCATCTAGCAGAAAATAACAAATCCTCCCACATGTATTGAGGAAAATTATGCTTCAAGTAATAGGTCAAAAAGACAGTGGTAAACTGCAGGTTTCCATCCCGGATTAAGAATATTCCAGTGATAAACCTGGCTTTGACCCTGGTCCTGTTACTCTTGATGCAGTTATAGCACTTGGTCCCAAAGTTTGATACTTCTCTTTCTGTTTCTTTAAAATGGGATGAATTTAAGTAGAGAAATAATTGAATCAGAGGTTGTTTGTTTAACCCTGTTAAAGATGTTCAAATAAAAAACGTATCTGACAGCAAAGTACTTCCTGGTTGCCGGTGTGCATTTCCTGTTTACGTTCACTACATCACCAACAAGCTGACAGTGTTTAAGTTGGAAATGTCTCTGTTAAAGTAGTAGTTGTTGCAGCTGCACCAGACTATGATCCCAACACAATATGACATAAACTCCCCTATGACCTGTTCAAGCCAGAGCTGTTAGCTGGAGGTTGATTGAGTCGTCGTTGAGTCTGACGGGTTCCTCTTGATATGGAGCAGCAGAGTTTGGTCCCTCCTGTCAGGAGCATTGAGGCGGACCACCTACAGACTCAGCTAAAATAACCAGGTTGTGTTGGGTAAACAGGACGAAAGGGTAGAGCTGCAGGTGGACATTCCATTATCAAGCAAGGGTCAACCAAAAACAGAATGGTGATCTGCAGTATACCGGCCAGGATGAAGAATGTTCCAACGATGAACCTGGCCTTGACCCTGGTCCTGTTACTCTTGATGCAGTTACAGCACCTGGTCCCAAAGATGAACCCCATCACTCCTAGAGCTCCCAGGATGGAGGAGATGGAGGTGATCGTCATCAGATCCATCCATATGTCCCTATGGAAGGGCACATGAGTATGTTGGCCGACACACAATATATAGAGAGAGCACTGGGCACTAGGGAGACTATCCATCCAAAGACCTCCATCATCCATCCAAAGACTACCACAGTGATGCACAGTAAGACCCCTCCAATCAGGAGCAGGGCGGCTGCCACCCAGCCGAAGTACAGCGAGTTCCCCAGCTCAGGCTTCCCTTCAATCTGCGTGGAGGAGTCGCTAATAATTTATCTGGCTAACAAGGAAACAGGGATGATGATGATGAGAATTCCGTCCAGGATGAAAAGTATTGCAGCGATAATGATCAACTTGGCCTGAGATGTTTTGTCTTTGATGCAGTTGGTGCTCTTGGCTCCGACCATGGAGACCATGACCCCCAGAACCACCAGAACCCCCAGGATGATGGCAGTGAGAATCATGGCTCTGGCAGGCTGCAGAAAGTGTTCCCAATACCCCATGGAGTTATACACCTCACACTGTGTCTGTCCTGTGCCTTGGTTCACATAGCTCGATTTCCTGTTTATGTTCACTACATCTACCACAAACCTACAGTCAGTGACTTGGACCTTCTGACTGAAACATACAGGATATCATAGTGTAGAATTATTTCAAGCCATGTGTAAGGCCCAACGCAGGAGATGAGAAGCAGGTACAGGGAGTGAACCATTTAACGTAGACGGACATATAATGGAACAGGAACAGCGTCTGGACATAAACACGACATGTAGTTTCAATCTGTTGATGTGTACTATGAGGCCCAGTCCCTTTATCATTGCCCCTCAGAACAGGCTTTGGGGTGGAGGGTAAAGTTGTCCCTAGTTGCTGATCATCGATCAGTTTAGCATTTTCGACACTAATGGTTAAGGTTTGAATTGGGTTGAGGGAAGACTAAAACAGGTTTTATTACGTCTTAAGCCCAACTCAGATTGGGAAGTTTTAATTTTCATCACATCCCTACAACATTTTTGTGTAGTTATTATATTAGAATTATCCCTATTTGGTAATTATTGGTTTATTCTAGGTTGGATCTCAACATTCCATATTGTTACACAAGGCTGTTTGATGAGTTTGAAACTGAGTAGAGTTTTTCACCCATTTGGGTCACAACCACATAAAGCCCCACATACGTGTTAATAGGATGTCTGTTTCCATGACAACATATTTAAGTGACATCACAGCATCGAGTAGTTATAGAGGTCTTCTGAGTGGATCAGCTCTCCATTCTTACAGAAGACCTCAGGAACAAACTTTGGAGTGAACGAATGAGCTGAACGAGACGCAGTCAGGGAGACAGCATTTTGATGGACATGGATATTGTGGAAATGGTGGAGGTCGTGGGTGTTGGGTGGTCCTTTGCATGGGGTGATGTAAGTTTCCTTCAACAATCAGTCTTCCAGATAGATGACACAGACACAGGAACCTTGGTATAAAACTCTTCAGTAATAAAATGCAATTGCAGACAGAGATTCACATACAGAATACCACAGTAGTCTATAGTAAAGATCTGTGTGGCGAAACAGGAGACATCCCTCCTTATTAGTTGGTGTGGACAACCTACCGTCAATCATACCTTAACATTGTTACATTGGATTAGGTACAAAGTATCTAAGATTAGAAAAACATGTCTAGACTGTGGTTTCTCACTCTGCTATAAGCCATCAACCACACCTGTGTAGTCTCAGGCGCTTTGCTACTTTCAGAACATCTCGGCCTTGAGGCTACGTGACTATCAGCAGGTGCAGGCAGTTCTCAGCCTGAGAACTAAAGCAGTACATCTCCGTTACCAAGTACTTTTCTATCATTGCGCATTGCAAGCATACGGAGGTTATCACATATATACAGTAATCATGGCATTGGTATTGTTCAACATTGTCATTAACAGGCCAAAGAGGAGTTTTTGACATATTGTGTTCAAATATTCAGTTTATTTAGACTGTGAGGAGATGTTCCTGAGGAGAATCTGCAATGAAGGGACACATTCTCAATGTTTCCTCTCTGATTTCCTATACCCATTTTAAAAGTTTCCATAAAATGGGACAAAAAATTGGATGAATTTAAGTGGAGAAAGATTTGAGTCAGTAGATGATTGTTTAACCCTGTTAAATATGTTTAAATAAAATAATTGTATCTGACTGCAAAACATTTCCTGGTTGCTGCTGTGCATTTCCTGTTCATGTTCACTACATTACCAACAAGCTTACAGTCAGAGACTGGGACCTTCTGACTGAAACATACACTATATCAGAGTGTAGAATTGTTTCAAGCCTTGTCAATGAAACAGTAATCATTAGTCTATTTAGTCTATTATATAGTTAATTTCAGTACATCAATCCAACCTTACAATTATTTATATTTCACACTCAAGGGTTTTTCAGCATGTAGTTTTCAATATTCCATCTTTGTCAACAATGACATAATATGTATTTATTACCTCTTGCCTACACTTCTCTACTTTGAAATGGTTCTTTATATCACTAGACAGTGAATTCAAAATCTTTTTCATGCTCACATCCGGAGCAGCTAATCCGCCATTCTCCACAGTGGTTTTCTCACTTAAAACGGAAAGGGGGATACCTAGTCAGTTGTACAACTGAATGCCTTCAACTGAAATGTGTCTTCTGCAATTAACCCAACCCCTCGCCCGGGGAACAGTGGGTTAACTGCCTTGTTCAGGGGCAGAACGACAGATCTTTTTTTACCATGTCAGCTCGGGGATTCGATCCAGCAACCTTTTGGTTACTGGCCCAACGCTCTAAGCACTAGGCTACCAAAATATAGGCTACCAAAAACATGATGGATCTGATAGTCCCACTAAGCGCAAACCAGATGGGATGGCGTATATCGCTGCAGAATGCTGCAGAATGTGTGCCTTGAATTCTAAATAAATCACAGACAGTGTCACCAGCAAAGCACCCCATATACCATAACAACTCGAGCAATGGAGGGGGTAGGGGGGGTCCAAAATAAACTACTATATAGACTACACAGGGCACTAGGGAGACTATCCATCCAAAGGCTCCCAGAAACATGACTTCAATCTCACTAGGGGGGCAGGAGCGGCACAATATGACCCCCATAACCAGGAGCAGGGCTGCTGCCGTTCAGCCGATATAGAGCGAGACCCCCAACACCCCCAAATGGTGCTGGCCGTCCAGGAGACAAGAATGAGCACCAGGATTACAGCCAGGATGAGGAACATTCTGGAGATCATCAATTTGGCCTTGGACTTTTTGTTATTGATGTAGTTGGTGCACTTGGCCCTGATGATGGAGACTCCCAGAACCCAGAAGATAATGGCGATGATGGCCATGGCTCTGACAGGCTACAGGTCCTGGGTTAAGGCCAGCATGTAGTCGAAGACCTTACACTGCATCAGGCCCGTGATCTGGACCACACAGTTTCTCTATAACCGTTCCCAGGTTACATGCCAGGTGACGATGTTGGCTCCGATGACGGCAGTCACTCTGCACACTGGCTCACTTAAATTCCATCACTAGTATCTTATACGATCTTATGTTACCATAGCCCAGTGTTTTTCAATATAAATGCACAGAACTGAATTAAGTTTCATAGTCTTCAAAAACTATTAGGGGATATTGTGCATTATTACCATATTGCTAACTTCTGCCAGAGAAATAACCTATTCATTCAGATGTGGGGCAGTTAGTGGTTGTAATGCTGAATTGCTGAAAAACATTTAAGTTTGAAATAAATAATTGAAAGGTTGGATTCATGGACTGAAATGAACTATATAATAGACTAAATAAACTAATGATAACAGTTTCATGGACATGGCTTGAAACAATTCTACACTGTGATACATGTTTCAGTCAGAAGGTCCCAGTCACTGACTGTAGGCTTGTTGGTGATATAGTAAACATAAACAGGAAATGCACAGCAGCAACCAATACTTTGCTGTCAGATACGTTTTTTATTTGAACAACTTAACAGGGTTAAACAATCAATCTCTAATTCAAATCATCTCCACTTAAATTCATCCCATTTTTTTTATTTTTTTATTTCACCTTTATTTAACCAGGTAGGCTAGTTGAAAACAAGTTCTCATTTACAACTGCGACCTGGCCAAGATGAAGCAAAGCAGTGCAACACAAACAACAACACATAGTTACACATGGAATAAACAAACATACAGTCAATAACACAATAGAAAAAGTATATATACAGTGTGTGCAAATGAGGTAGGATAACGGAGGTAAGGCAATAAATAGGCCATAGTGGCAAAATAATTACAATATAGCAATTAAACACTGGAGTGATAGATGTGCAGAAGATGAGTGTACAAGTAGAGATCCTGGGGTGCAAAAGAGCAAAAAATAATAAATAATAAATAAATAAATAATAAATAAAATAGATAACAGTATGGGGATGAGGTAGTTGGATCGGCTATTTACAGATAGGCTATGTACAGGTGTAGTGATCTGTGAGCTGCTCAGATAGCTCATGCTTAAAGTCAGTGAGGGAGATATAAGTCTCCAACTTCAGCGATTCTTGCAATTCGTTCCAGTCATTGGCAGCAGAGAACTGGAAGGAGAGGCGGCCAAAGGAGGTGTTGGCTTTGGGGATGACCAGTGAGATATACCTGCTGGAGCACGTGCTACGGTGTGTGTTGTTATGGTGACCAGTGAGCTGAGACAAGGCGGAGCTTTACCTAGCAAAGACTTATAGATGACCTGGAGCCAGTGGGTCTGGCGACGAATATGTAGTGAGGGCCAGCCAACGAGAGCATACAGGTCGCAGTGGTGGGTGGAATATGGGGCTTTGGTGACAAAACAGATGGCACTGTGAAAGACTGCATCCAGTTTGCTGAGTAGAGGGTTGGAGGCTATTTTGTAATGACATCGCCGAAGTCGAGGAACGGTAGGATAGTCAGTTTTACGGGGGTATGTTTGGCAGCGTGAGTGAAGGAGGATTTGTTGTGAAATAGGAAGCCAATTCTAGATTTAATTTTGGATTGGAGATGCTTAATATGAGTCTGGAAGGAGAGTTTACAGTCTAACCAGACACCTAGGTATTTGTAGTTGTCCACATATTCTAAGTCAGTAGTGATGCTAGTCGGGCGGGCGGGTGCACGCAGTGATCGGTTGAAGAGCATACATTTAGTTTTACTAGCGTTTAAGAGCAGTTGGAGGCCACGGAATAATAATAATAATAACTATAATAATAATAATAATGTCGATAACTTGGGTGTTGGAGTGTAACGGATGTGAAATGGCTAGCTAGTTAGCGGTGGTGCGCGCTAATAGTCTTTCAATCGGTTACGTCACTTGCTCTGAGACCTTGAAGTAGTGGTTCCCCTTGCTCTGCAAGGGCTGCGGCTTTTGTGGAGTGATGGGTAACGATGCTTCGTGGGCGACCGTTGTTAATGTGTGCAGAGGGTCCCTGGTTCGCGCCCGGGTCTGGGCGAGGGGACGGAGTAGAGATAAACTGTTACAGGAGCACGTAATAATGTCATTTATTTGGAACCGTTTTCTTGTATGTGGGTGGCAGAAATATTCACGCACATCATATTGTTGCACTGTGCGCAACCTCTGCATTTATTTATACCTACCATTTGGAAGAGGGCGTAAAAGAGCCTGGCTGATTTTCTTTTGTGGCTGGCAGTTGGCATGGACCAATTTATTGGGTAAATAAAACATGCCGTTTTTTTATATTGCATCTCCCACTTTTCAAAGTATATGTGGTTGTGAACATTACAGAGTGTTCTTTAGCTCTAGTCGGTCTTTTTTGTAGCGTGTTTCCCCAATGCCAAATTAAGAGCTTCATCCACACATTGTGGAGAATAGCCTCTTCCTAGAAACCTATTGTGCATCTCCGCTGCTTTTTCTAGAAAGACCAGAAAATGATTTGTTGCAAGTTGAGGGGTAGCGGGGGTTCACACCTAGCTCAAGTTGGGGAACGGAGGGGGGGGGTTCACACCTAGCTTGGCTATTAGACAATTCTTTAGTAAAGGTTGAGTAGTCTATTGTTCATTTACCCAATAAATTGGTCCATGCCCACTGCCAGCCACAAAAGAAAATCAGCCAGGCTCCTCTAGCTTGGCTATTAGACAATTCTTTAGTAAAGGTTGAGTAGTCTATTGTTCAGCTAATAGCCCATCCTGCTTCGCTTGTGAAAAACTAATAATAATACTTTTCCACCTTTCCACGATAAAGATTCCAATTGATAAAGTGTTTTTAGCCACAATCGGCCCCAACCCCAATGAATACACTTGGGCACAGTCGATAGCGTGCTGGACTTCGGGCTAGAATGTTGAGGGTCAAAACCTGCTCCCTGCTTGCTATAATGAATGAGTTTGAGACACCTGGTATTGGATATGGCTGAGAAAAAAAAATGCTAACTAGCGATTTTCGTAAATTAACTTCATGACAAAAAAATATGCACCATTTTTTGTCTCTACATTAACTAACATATTCCTCTCAATTGTACATTTATTGCTTGACTCGTTATGACGTTATAACTGCATACATTTGCTTCCCCGTAAGGTTTTGTCAGCCATCTTTGCTGAAGTCACCAGGGACGGTTGGCCCGTGTCAAATTCGTCATTGGAACCACTCGATATGATTGGTCATATAAAACCTTGGGACCCAAATGCATATTGAGTGCTCTGACTCCCCCTCGTGGTGGTCTGGAGCAATGAAGCCGTGACGCTGTGTACATTTAAGTCCCGCGGTGTAAGCTCGCAACCTTTAAAGGAGGAACCACTGTATATAGGGAATTTGGTGCTATTTGGGACGTTGACAATGTCTTTATTCTCAACGGTCTTGTGAGATGTATAGAGACACAAACACATTGAAGAAAAAGCCAATCCAACGCTGAATGATGTCACTCTTCTGGAACCATAAACTATCAAAATAAAGAAAGTGGCTCCATGTATCTCCCAGCTATTTAATGGGTATTTACCAACGTTTCGGCATCACTGTGCCTTCCTCAGGGTCATAAATACTTGAACCAGGTTATGTAGACACACAGTGCAATTAGTGTAACCAATGACAGTGGTAAGGGGTGTGTCATAATGATTAAGTTCATAAAAATTAATTAGTGAAACTGTTCCAAAAAAAAATGGTATATGGCATATTAAATATATTATGCTATTGTTATCATATAGAAACATAATGGAATATTGTACATCATATTAGCATCAACATACATTATTGTTTCATTCAATTTCACATAATTTCGTATATTTCAGTCCAAGGGACAGGTCAGACTGGTTCAGGTGTACACAGGTGCCGTACCTCCCTCTTCTTCGCTGGCGACATGCAGCGCTCTCTACTCCATTACTCTAAAACCATATTCCAATATAATTGATGTTATGTTTTAAATCTGCTGCATTCATACTTCAATTAATTTAGTGTTTACAATTGTACCAGCAACATGATTCAGTGTTTTTAAAAACATTCATATTTGTAGTTTAAGAACATATAACAAAGCTACTATATGTCCATGACTGCAGACATGTAAGACACTTCTGTTAACCCTTTATAACAACAGTGAACAGTTCTTTCCTCATCTCTGGACTGTGTAAATATGATGTGTGTGGAACCTGTTTAACAACATGCCTGGAATGCAGACAGATAGTAAAGAGAAGACAGATGCGTTCTCCCCTGTCAGATGTGTTCCAAATGCTACCCTATTCCCTATATAGTGCACTACTTTTGACCAAGACTCTGGATGGAGTGCACTATGTAGGGAATAGGGTGCCATTTGGAATGTAAATACCGGGTGTGTCATCCAGCTCAATCAAATCAAATACAATGTTATTTGTCATATTCTTCAAAAACAACAGGTGTAGACTAAGTGAAATTCTTACTTACTGGCCATTCCCAACAATGCAGAGATATTTTTAGTTTAAATAGTAGAAAAATAATAACACAAAGATGAAATACACAGTGAGTAACTTGTCTATATACACAGGGCACCAGTACTGAGTCGATGTGCAGGTATCATTGTGGTCATGTGACCACATACACAATGTGTACCTTTGGGTTCAGTTTGGTTCATCAGTAAAATGGTAATCCCTAGAACTCACCTGTCTGTGACTCACCTGTCTGTGACTCCCCTGTATGTAACTCCCCTGTCTGTTACTCTGCTGTCTGTTACTCCCCTGTCTGTTACTCCCCTGTCTGTTACTCCCCTGTCTGTTACTCCTCTGTCTGTTACTCCCCTGTCGGTTACTCCCTTGTCTGTTACTCCCCTGTCTGTTACTCCCCTGTCTGTTACTCCACTGTCTGTTATTCCCCTGTCTGTTACTCCCCTGTCTGTTACTCCCCTGTCTGTTACTCCTCTGTCTGTTACTCCTCTGTCTGTTACTCCCCTGTCTGTTACTCCTCTGTATGTTACTCACATGTCTGTTACTCCACTGTCTGTTACTCCACTGTCTGTTACTTCCCTGTCTGTTACTCCCCTGTCTGTTACTCCCCTGTCTGTGACTCACCTGTCTGTTACTCCCATGTCTGTTACTCCCATGTCTGTTACTCCCCTGTCTGTTACTCCCCTGTCTGTTACTCCTCTGTCTGTGACTCCTCTGTCTGTTACTATCCTGTCTGTTACTCCCTTGTCTGTTACTCCCCTGTCTGTTACTCCCCTGTCTTTTACTCCACTGTCTGTTATTCCCCTGTCTGTTACTCCCCTGTCTGTTACTCCCCTGTCTGTTACTCCTCTGTCTGTTACTCCCCTGTCTGTTACTCCCCTGTCTGTTACTCCTCTGTCTGTTACTCACATGTCTGTTACTCCCCTGTCTGTTACTCCCATGTCTGTTACTCCCATGTCTGTTACTCCCATGTCTGTTACTCTCCTGTCTGTTACTCCCCTGTCTGTTACTGTCCTGTCTGTTACTCCTCTGTCTGTTACTACCCTGTCTGAAGACTGTGAAACTGTATTTTTTTTAAAAATCCTTCATTGAGGGGAGGTGTGGCTATGCTTGGTTTTTATGTGTGAGATCAACTGGCACATCTCTCCGAATACCATGGGCACTGTGCTGATATACTCTGTGTGTTTAAACAGTGATACAGGATGTGGTTAAAAAACGAAGTGCCCAATCCCTTTATCATTTCACTTCAGAACAGGCCTTTGGGTGTCAGGTGAAGTTAACACAAGTTGCTGATCTTGGGTCAGTTTTTCATTCTTCCCTCTCACGTTTACTGTTAGGATTGGGTTGAGGGAAGACTAAAACATCTTTGGCCAAACTCAGATTGGGAGGCGTTAATACATTTTTTATTGAATAGTTATTACATTATAACTATCCCTATTTGGTAATTATTGGTTTATTCTAGGTTGGATCTCAACATTCCACATTGTTACACAATGCTGTTTTATAACTTTTTGATAAACTTGAGAGTTTGAAACTGAGTAGAGTTTTTCACCCATTTGGGTCACAACCACATACCACACATCCGTATTAGTAGGATATACGTTTCCATGACAACATATTTAAGTGACATCACAGCATCGAGGAGTTATAGAGGTCTTCTGAGTGGATCAGCTCTCCATTCTTACAGAAGACATCAGGAACGAACTTCAGAGTAAAACAATCTGCTGAGAGAGACGCAGTCAGGGAGACAGTATTCTATGGGCATGGATATCATGGATATCGTGTTTATCGTGGAAATGGTGGAGGTCGTGGGCATCGCCCTGGGAGTCATAGGATTAATACTGACCATTGTGATCTGTGCTCTCCCCACCTGGATAGTGACAACCATCATAGCAGATAACTCAGCCAACACAGAGGTGGTCTTGTATGGCCTGTGGATGAGCTGTGTGACCCAAGGCACAGGAAAGACACAGTGTGGAGTGTACAACTCCAGGGAGTATTGGGAATATGATCTGCAGCGTGCCAGAGCCATGACCCTCACTGCCATCATACTGGTGGTTCTGGGGGTCATGGTCTCCATGGTCGGAGCCAAGAGCACCAACTGCATCAAAGACAAAACATCTCAGGCCAAGTTGATAATTATTGCTGGAATACTTTTCATCCTGGCTGGAATTCTCATCATCATCCCTGTTTCCTTGCTAGCCAGATCAATTATCAGCGACTCCTCCACGCGGATCAAAGGGAAGACTGAGCTGGGGGCCTCGCTGTACTTCGGCTGGGTGGCGGCTGCCCTGCTCCTGATTGGAGGGGTCATACTGTGCATCACTGTGGGAGTCTTTGGATGGATGATGGGAATCTTTGGATGGATAGTCTCCCTAGTGGCCTGTGTTCTCTCTATATTGTATTATCCTCCGCCCATTAATTGGGGCATGTGGAAGGTTCTGATGACGATCACCTCCATCTCCTCCATCCTGGCAGCTCTAGGAGTGATGGGGTCCATCTTTGGGACCAAGTGCTGTAACTGCATCAAGAGTAACAGGATCAGGGTCAAGGCCAGGTTTATTGTTGGAATATTCTTCATCCTGGCCGGTATCCTGCAGCTCACCACTGAAATTGTGGTTGTCCATTACTTGATAACGGATGTCCAACGGCAAATCGATAATTTCGCCAAGTTTACCGTATTCAACCTGGTTTTGTTAGCTGAAGTCAGTAGCTGGTCCGCCTGCATGCTCCTGATAGGAGGGACTATACTCTGCTGCTGCATATTCAAGAGGAACCAGCCAGACTCAACGACGACTCAGTCAACCTCCCGCTAACAGCTCTGTCTTCAACAGGTCATAGAGGAGTTTATGTCATTGTGTGGTGGGATCACTGTCTGGTGCTGCTGCTACTGCTTTAACAGAGAAGCTGTACTTTCTTTTTATAAAAAAAAAATGGAGGTTATATAATTTTAATTATATAATTGTAATTCTATGATAAAACAAACTCTGTCCTTTCTGTTCAATGTTTAACAGTCAGAAAGGACCAGATAGGTGTGAAAGCAACATAGTTATTGCTCCACCTTGTCTTTAACACGTCAAAGAGGAGTTTGTGACATATTGTGTTCAAATATTCAGTTAATTTAGACGGTGAGGAGAAGACTAAAACATATTGTATTATGTCTTTAGCCCAAACTCAGATTGGGAAGCCTTCATTTCATCTCATCCCTACAACATTTTTGGATAGTTATTACATTATAATTATCCCAATTTGGTATATATTGGTTTATTCCAGGTTGGATCTCCAATTTCTATATTGTTACACTATGCTTTTTTATGATTATCTGAAAAACTGAGTAGAGTTTTTCACCCATTTGTGTCGCAAACACATCCTGCCCCACATATAGAGATATACATTATAGAGGTCTTCTGAGTGGATCAGCTCTCCAATCTTACAGAAGACCTCAGGAACAAACTTCAGAGTGAACAAATCTGCTGAGCGAGACATAGTCAGGGAGACAGCATTTTGATGGGTACTGCAAGAATATTTTAAGATAATACACAACGCAGCGGACTAAAGGTCAAGAGGGAATTAACGATCAATGGAAATATACGTTTTTCTGTAATAGTGAATTAATGATTAATGGGTCAGAGACATGGGAGGAATTTCAGTCCGGGACTGATAGCTACATGGCAAGTTCTCATTGGTCCAAATTGTCTATACATTGAGCCTGAAATGGGATACTTGTTATCTGGCCATTGGCCCAATTATATTTCCAGGAATTCTGGCGTAAGTTGTACAACTCCATGGGGTATTGTGAACACGTTCTGGAACCTGCCAGAGCCATGATCACCATTGTATTCAATCAATCAATCAATCAAATGTATTTATAAAGCCCTTCTTACATCAGCTGATGTCACAAAGTGCTGTACAGAAACCCAGCCTAAAACCCCAAACAGCAAGCAATGCAGGTGTAGAAGCACGGTGGCTAGGAAAAACTCCCTAGAAAGGCCAGAACCTAGGAAGAAACCTAGAGAGGAACCAGGCTATGAGGGGTGGCCAGTCCTCTTCTGGCTGTGCCGGGTGGAGATTAAAACAGAACATGGCCAAGATGTTCAAATGTTCATAGATGACCAGCAGGGTCAAATAATAATAATCACAGTGGTTGTCGAGGGTGCAACAGGTCAGCACCTCAGGAGTAAATGTCAGTTGGATTTTCATAGCCGATCATTCAGAGTATCTCTACCGCTCCTGCTGTCTCTAAAGAGTTGAAAACAGCAGGTCTGGGACAGGTAGCACGTCCGGTGAACAGGCCAGGGTTCCATAGCCGCAGGCAGAACAGTTGAAACTGGAGCAGCAGCACGGCCAGGTTGACTGGTGACAGCAAGAGTCATCAAGAGTCATCAAGCCAGGTAGTCCTGAGGCATGGTCCTAGGGCTCAGGTCCTCCGAGAGAGAGAAAGAAAGAAAGAAAGTAAGAAAGAGAGAAAGAGAGAAAGAAAGAGAAAGAGAGAAAGAAAGAGAGACAATTAGAGAGAGCATACTTAAATTCACACAGGACACCAGATAAGACAGGAGAAATACTCCAAATATAACATACTGACCCTAGCCCCCCGACACAAACTACTGCAGCATAAATACCGGAGGCTGAGACAGGAGGGGTCGGGAGACACTGTGGCCCCATCCGACGATACCCGCGGACAGTGCCAAACAGGCAGGATATAACCCCACCCACTTTGCTAAAGGCCAGCCCCCACACCACTAGAGGGATATCTTCAACCACCAACTTACCATCCTGAGACAAGGCCGAGTATAGCCCACGAAGATCTCCGCCACGGCACAACCCAAGGGGGGGGTGCCAACCCGGAGAGGAAGATCACGTCAGTGACTCAATCCACTCAAGTGACGCACCACTCCTAGGGACGGCATGGAAGAGCACCAGTTACCCAGTGACTCAGCCCCTGTAATAGGGTTTGAGGCAGAGAATCCCAGTGGAGAGAGGGGAACTGGCCAGGCAGAGCCAGCAAGGGCGGTTCGTTGCTCCAGTGCCTTTCCGTTCATTTTCACACTCCTGGGCCAGACTACACTCAATCATAGGACCTACTGAAGAGATGAGTCTTCAATAAAGACTTAAAGGTTGAGACCGAGTCTGTGTCTCTCACATGGATAGGCAGACCATTCCATAAAAATGGAGATCTATAGGAGAAAGCCCTGCCTCCAGCTGTTTGCTTAAAAATTCTAGGGACGGTAAGGAGGCCTGCGCCTGCGTCTACGTGTAGGTATGTACGGCAGGACCAACTCGGAAAGATAGGTAGAAGCAAGCCCATGTAATGCTTTGTAGGTTAGCAGTAAAACCTTGAAATCAGCCCTTGCCTTAACAGGAAGCCAGTGTAGAGAGGCTAGCACTGGAGTAATATGATCACCTTTTTTGGTTATAGTCAAGATTCTAGAAGCCGTGTTTAGCACTAACTGAAGTTTATTTTCTGCTTTATCCGGGTAGCCGGAAAGTAGAGCATTGCAGTAGTCTAACCTAGAAGTAACAAAAGCATGGATACATTTTTCTGCATCATTTTTGGACAGAAAGTTTCTGATCTTTGCAATGTTACGTAGATGGAAAAAAGCTGTCCTTGAAACAGTCTTGATATGTTCATCAAAAGAGAGATCAGGGTCCAGAGTAATGCCGAGGTCCTTAACAGTTTTATTTGAGACAACTGTACAACCATCAAGATTAATTGTCAGATTCAACAGAAGATATCTTTTGTTTCTTGGGACCTAGAACAACCATCTCTGTTTTGTCCGAGTTTAAAAGTAGAACGTTTTCAGCCATCCACTTCCTTATGTCTGAAACACAGGCTTCTAGCGAGGGCATTTTGGGGCTTCACCATGTTTCATCAAAATGTACAGCTGTGTGTCATCTGCATAGCAGTGAAAGTTAACATTATGTTTCCGAATGACATCACCAAGAGGTAAAATATATAGTGAAAACAATAGTGGTCCTAAAACGGAGCCTTGAGGAACACCGAAATTGACAGTTGATTTGTCAGAGGACAAACCATCCACAGAGACAAACTGATATCTTTCCGACAGATAAGATCTAAACCAGGCCAGAACTTGTCCGTTTAGACCAATTTGGGTTTCCAGTCTCTCCAAAAGAATGTGGTGATCGATGGTATCAAAAGCAGCATTAAGGTCTAGGAGCACGAGGACAGATGCAGAGCCTCGGTCTGATGCCATTAAAAGGTAATTTACCACCTTCACAAGTGCAGTCTCAGTGCTATGATGGGGTCTAAAACCAGACTGAAGCGTTCCGTATTCACTGTTAGGGGTTTTTCGGCTGGGTTTCTGTACAGCACTTTCTGACATCAGCTGATGTAAGAAGGGCTTTATAAATTTGATTTATTGATTGATCTGTACTTCTCCACAACTTTGTCCCTGACCTGTTTGGAGACCTTGGTCTTCATAGGGCCGATTGCTTGGTGGTGCCCCTTGCTTAGTGCTGTTGCAGACTCTGGGGCCTTTCAGAACAGGTGTATATATACTGAGATCATGTGACAGATCATGTGACACTTATATTGTACACAGGTGGACTTTATTTAACTAATTATGTGACTTCTGAAGGTATTTGTTTGCACCAGATATTATTTACGGGCTTCATAGCAAAGGGGTGAATACAAATGCACCCACATTTCAGTTTTTTATTCTTTTGAAATTTCTGAAGTACATTTTTTTTCATTTCACCTCAACCTCAACAATTTGGACTATTTTGTGTATGTTCATTACATGAAATCCAAATAAAAATCCATTTAAATTACAGGGTGTAATGCATCAAAATAGGAAAAACGCCAAGGGGGTGAATTCTTTTGCAAGGCCCTGTATGTAATTCTATGATGAAACAACATCTATCCTTTCTGTTCAATGTTAAAAAGTCAATCAACATCCCACTAACAACTCTGTCTTCAACAGGTCATAGAGGAGTTTATGTCATATTGTGGTGTAGCTGCTGCTGCTACTGCTTTAACAGAGAGGTTGTACTTTCTTGAAATGAAAGCAATGGAGAGAATATAATTGTGATTCTATATGTAATTCTATGATAAAACAACCTCTATCGTTTCTGTTCAATGTTAAAAAGTCGGAAAGGACCAGATATGTGTGAAAGAAACATAGTTATTGTTCCACCTTGTCTTTAACACGTCAAAGAGGAGTTTGTCATATTGTGTTCAAATATTCAGTTAATTTAGAGTGGGAGTTCCTGAGGAGACTGCAATGAAGGGACATATTCTGACTGTTTCCTCTCTGATGTTCTATACCAGTATTGATACTTCTCTTTATGCTTCTTTAAAATGGGATGAATTTAAGTAGAGAAATAATTGAATCAGAGGTTGTTTGTTTAACCATGTTAATTAAAGATGTTCAAATAAAAAACATATCTGGATGCAAAGTGTTTCCTGGTTGCTGCTGTGCATTTCCTGTTTATGTTCACCACGTTAACCACAAGCCTACAGTCAGTGACTGGGATCTTCTGACTGAAACATATATCATAGTGTATAATTATTTCAACCATGTTATGAAACTGTTATCATTAGTCTATTGTATAGTTCATTTCAGTCCATGGATCGAAGCTTAAAATTATTTATTTCACACTCAAGGGTTTTTCAGCATGTAGTTTCAATCTAATTGAATGTCACTAGTATCTCCGTTAAGTGTGTGTCAACCACATACCGCCCCACATCTGAACGAATAAGTTGTTTCCTTTGCAGAAGTTAGCAATAAGGCAATATTGCACAAGATCCCCTGAAACCTTTTGAAGACTATGAAGCTTAATTCAGTTCTGTGCATTTATATTGAGAAACACTGGGCTGTGTTAACATAAGATCATATAAGATACTAGTGATGGAATTTAATTGAGCCAGTGTGCAGACTGGCTAGCTTCAAATCATTTAAAATGTAATGTCACATATGCCGAATACAACAGGTGTAGTATACCTTACAACATTATCATCTCTCATGTAACCTGGAACCTGACCTGGGACCTGATGCAGTGTAAGGTCTACAACTCCATGCTGGCCTTACTTCAGAACCTGCAGGCCGACCGAGCCATGACCATCATCGCCATCATCTTCTGGGTTCTGGGAGTCTCCATAATCAGGGCCAAGTGCACCAACTACATCAATAACAAAAAGTCCAAGGCCAAAGTAATGATCATCTCCAGAATGATCTTCATCCTTGCTGTAATCCTGGTGCTCGTTGCTGTCTCCTGGACGGCCAGCACCATTTGGGGGAGTCGCTCTACATCTGCTGGGAGGCAGCGGCCCTGCTCCTGGTTATGGGGGTCATACTGTGCAGCTCCTGCCCACCTAGTGAGATTGAGTCATGTTTTTGGGAGCCTTTGGATGGATAGTCTCCCTAGTGCCCTGTGTTGTCTGGATAGTAGTTTCTTATGGACCCTCCAGTTGGGTCAAATGGGCTCTGAAGACGATCACTTCCATCTCCTCCATCCTGGGTACTCTAGGAGAGATGGGGTCCATCTTTGGGGACAAGTTTTTATCTGCATCAAGAGTAACAGGACCCGGGTCAAAGTCAAGTTTATCAGTGGAACATTCTTTATCCTGGCTGGTATCCTCCAGCTCACCACACTCTTCTTGGTTGACCATTACATGATTCAGAATATCCCATACCTGCTGGATCATTTTGGTGTTTTGGGTTACTTGGCTGAATTCAATAGGTGGCCTGACTCCATGTTCCTGATAGGAGGGACCAAACTCTGCTGCTGCATCTTCAAGAGGAACCAGCCAGACTCAACGACGACTCAATCAACCTCCCGCTAACAGCTGCAAAAGGTCATAGAGGAGTTGATGTCATATTGTGGTGGGACCATAGTCTTACTCAGCTGCTGCTGCTACTGCTTTAAGAGAGACATTCCCAACTTAACTCTAAAAACTAAACATGGCAGTGTTCGCCTTAGCAATCTCACTAGGATAAAGACCTCCTCCATTACTGCCATTATTGAAAGAGATCGTGATACCTCACATCTCAAAATAGGGCTACTTAATGTTAGATCCCTCACTTCAAAGGCAGTTATAGTCAATGAACTAATCACTGATCATAATCTTGATGTGATTGGCCTGACTGAAACATGGCTTAAGCCTGATGAATTTACTGTGTTAAATGAGGCCTCACCTCCTGGTTACACTAGTGACCATATCCCCCGTGCATCCCGCAAAGGCGGAGGTGTTGCTAACATTTACGATAGCAAATTTTGAGCTTCTGGTCATGAAATCTATGCAGCCTACTCAATCACTTTTTATAGCTACCTCCATATACAGCATTCTTCACTGAGTTCCCTGAATTCCTATCGGACCTTGTAGTCATAGCAGATAATATTCAAATTTTTGGTGACTTTAATATTCACATGGAAAAGTACACAGACCCACTCCAAAAGGCTTTCGGAGCCATCATCGACTCAGTGTGTTTTGTCCAACAGGTCTCTGGACCTACTCACTGCCACAGTCATACTCTGGACCTAGTTTTGTCCCATGGAATAAATGTTGTAGATCTTAATGTTTTTCCTCAATATTCCTGGACTATCGGACCACCATTTTATTACGTTTGCAATCAAAACAAATAATCTGCTCAGACCCCAACCAAGGTGCATCAAAAGTCGTGCATCAAAAGTCGTGCTATAAATTCTCAGACAACACAAAGATTCCAGAAAATTGGAACGGAAATGGCGCCACACCAAACTGGAAGTCTTCCGACTAGCTTGGAAAGACAGTACCGTGCAGTATCGAAGAGCCCTCACTGCTGCTCGATCATCCTATTTTTCCAACTTAATTGAGAAAAATAAGAACATTTCAAAATGTCTTTTTGATACTGTCGCAAAGCTAACTAAAAAGCAACATTCCCCAAGTGAGGATGGCTTTCACTTCAGCAGTAATAAATTCATGAACTTCTTTAAGGAAAAGATCATGATCATTAGAAAGCAAATTACGGACTCCTCTTTAAATCTGCGTATTCCTCCAAAGCTCAGCTGTCCTGAGCCTGCACAACTCTGCCAGGACCTAGGATCAAGAGAGACACTCAAGTGTTTTAGTACTATATCTCTTGACACAATGATGAAAATAATCATGGCCTCTAAACCGTCAAGCTGCATACTGGACCCTATTCCAACTAAACTACTTAAAGAGCTGCTTCATGTGCTTGGCCCTCCTATGTTGAACATAATAAACGGCTCTCTATCTATTTAGTACCAAACTCACTAAAAGTGGCAGTAATAAAGCCTCTATTGAAAAAGCCAAACCTTGACCCAGAAAATATAAAAAACTATCGGCCTATATCGAATCTTCCATTCCTCTCAAAAAATTGGAAAAAGCTGTTGCGCAGCAACTCACTGCCTCCCTGAAGACAAACAATGTATACGAAATGCTTCAGTCTGGTTTTAGACCCCATCATAGCACTGAGACTGCACTTGTGAAGGTGGTAAATTACCTTTTAATGGTGTCAGACCGAGGCTCTGCATCTATCCTCGTGCTCCTAGACCTTAGTGCTGCCTTTGATACTATCGATCACCACATTCTTTTGGAGAGATTGGAAACCCAAATTGGTCTACACGGACAAGTTCTGGCCTGGTTTAGATCTTATCTGTGTCACGATCGTCGTAACTTGGAAGAGAGGTGGACCAAGGCGCAGCGTGATAGAAATACATCTTCTTTTATTATGAAGACGAAAACTATACAAACTACTACAAAAACAACAAAATGATCGTGAAGCTATAACAAACAATCCGTGCAGACACTTACAACTTACACATAGACAATTACCCACAACAGCCCAATGCCTATGGCTGCCTTAAATATGGCTCCCAATCAGAGACAAATGAATGACAGCTGTCTCTGATTGAGAACCATTCAGGCAACCATAGACATACCTAGATACCTACACTCAACACAAACCCATACACTCTAACAAAACCCCCTAGACACTACAACCACCCAAGACAAGACAAATACACAAAACATCCCCCCTGTCACACCCTGACCTAACAAAAATATTACAGAAAACAAAGATAACTAAGGCCAGGGCGTGACAATCTGTCGGAAAGATATGTTTGTCTCTGTGAATGGTTTGTCCTCTGACAAATCAACTGTACATTTCGGTGTTCCTCAAGGTTCCGTTTTAGGACCACTAATGTTTTCACTATATATTTTACCTCTTGGGGATGTCATTCGAAAATATAATGTTAACTTTCACTGCTATGCGGATGACACACAGCTGTACATTTAAATGAAACATGTGAAGCCCCAAAATTGCCCTCGCTAGAAGCCTGTGTTTCAGACATAAGGAAGTGGATGGCTGAAAACGTTCTACTTTTAAACTCGGACAAAACAGAGATGCTTGTTCTAGGTCCCAAGAAACAAAGAGATCTTCTGTTGAATCTGACAATTAATCTTGATGGTTGTAAAGTCGTCTCAAATAAAACTGTGAAGGACCTCGGCGTTACTCTGGACCCTGATCTCTCTTTTGATGAACATATCAAGACTGTTTCAAGGACAGCTTTTTTCCATCTACGTAACATTGCAAAAACCAGAAACTTTCTGTCCAAAAATGATGCAGAAAAATGAATCCATGCTTTTGTTACTTCTAGGTTAGACTACTGCAATGCTCTACTTTCCGGCTACCCGGATAAAGCACAAAATAAACTTCAGTTAGTGCTAAATACGGCTGCTAGAATCCTGACTAGAACCCCAAAATTTTATCATATTACTCCAGTGCTAGCCTCCCTACACTGGCTTCCTGTCAAGGCAAGGTCCTACCTATCTTTCCGATTTGGTCCTGCCGTACATACTGTACCTACACGTACGCTACGGTCACAAGACGCAGGCCTCCTAATTGTCCCTAGAATTTCTAAGCAAACAGCTGGAGGCAGGGCTTTCTCCTATAGATCTCCATTTTTATGGAATGGTCTGCCTACCCATGTGAGAGACGCAGACTCGGTCTCAACCTTTAAGTCTTTACTGAAGACTCATCTCTTCAGTGGGTCATATGATTGAGTGTAGTCTGGCCCAGGAGTGTGAAGGTGAACGGAAAGGCTCTGGAGCAACGAACTTGCTTGCTGTCTCTGCCTGGCCGGTTCCCCTCTCTCCACTGGGATTCTCTGCCTCTAACCCTATTACAGGGGCTGAGTCACTGGCTTACTGGTGCTCTTTCATGCCGTCCCCATGATGACTCCTTGCTGTCCCCAGTCCACCTGGCCGTGCTGCTGCTCCAGTTTTAATTGTTCTGCCTGCGGTTATGGAACCCTGACCTGTTCACCGGACGTGCTACCTGTCCCAGACCTACTGTTTTCAACTCTCTAGAGACCGCAGGAGCGGTAGAGATACTCTTAATGATCGGCTATGAAAAGCCAACTGATATTTACTCCTGAGGTGCTGACTCGCTGCACCCTCGACAACTACTGTGATTATTATTATTTGACCATGCTGGTCATTTATGAACATTTGAACATCTTGGCCATGTTCTGTGATAATCTCCACCCGGCACAGCCAGAAGAGGACTGGCCACCCCTCATAGCCTGGTTCCTCTCTAGGTTTCTTCCTAGGTTTTGGCCTTTCTAGGGAGTTTTTCCTAGCCACCGTGCTTCTACACCTGCATTGCTTGCTGTTTGGGGTTTTAGGCTGGGTTTCTGTACAGCACTTTGAGATTTCAGCTGATGTAGAAGGGCTATATAAATACATTTGATTTGATTTGATTTTATCTTGTGCAATATTGCCATATTGCATAGTTCTGCCAGGGCAACAACAAAACAGCTGGGGTAGAAACAGGCTTGACTAGAAACTCACAACCACAGAAAGTCGTCTGGAAACAAACACCCACAGACTTCGCCACATCTGTACAGGTTTTGTTTCCATGGCAGCAGATTATGTCAAGCACCCCTTAGAGGGCTTCTGATTGGCCGGCCTCTATAGACTCACAGAAGAACTCTGCAACAATCGTCTGTGAGAAAATAATGTTGAACAATCTGCTGTTCTAGAACTTCACCTGCAAAGACTGAAGCTGTAGGCCTGTAGAATCCAGGATCTTCTCTGGAAGTCTAGATCTCCACTGTTCTGGATTCTCTTTGCTGAGTCACATCCTCGTTTTTCCAGGAAGTGCAGGTGTAGGAGAGAGAGACGCTCGCAGGGAGCCAGCATGTTGAAGGGCATGGAGATCATGGGCATCACTATGGGAGTCACAGGATGGATTGTCTCCATAGTGCCCTGTGCTTTGTTTACATCGGGAGTGATGGACTTTCCACAGTACAGAGAGGTCAGTCTGGTTCAGATCATCACCTACCTCTCCATTATTATAGGGTTGCTAGGGATGATATTCTCCATCTCAGGAACAAAGTGCACCAACTGTACCCAGAGGAATATGAATACGTCTATAACTGAAGTGATTATCTTTGGCGGAATATTCTTCATCCTGGCTGGTCTCATCCACCTGATCTTGATCTTCTTGGTTGTCCTTGACTTGACACAAAACTCGGACCCTGAGAACTTCCTGCGGAGTAGTAACCTTACGTTCTCAGCTGAATTTAATAGGTGGGCCGCTTCACTGCTTCTGATAGGAGGAACAATACTCTGCTGCTGCTGCTGCTTCATGAAAAAACCCACTGAGTTGATAACTGACTCTGATTCCCTAAGTCATGTCTTACACAACCTGAATTTATCTTAGCCATTCTACCACTGTAAGCAATAGGTTGTAAGCAATACATGCAGTATAGTCATAAGGAATATGATGATTGATAATGGCTACACTTAGAAATCAGTTGAATCAGGTGTGTTACTGCCTGCCTGGAATAAAAGCCTACATCCACTCTGGCGCTTTCAGGGACTGATGTTGTTCTTTGAATCAGTAAGACTTACTAAAAAATGGCCACACCAAAAAATATTGCCACGTGTTGACTCAGTGATCCACAGCATAGACTCACACATGAGAGAGAGATGTAAGCATGTTTTCTAAGGGCTGGGGTTGAAGTGGGATGTTGTCATAGGTAAACTGCTTTTCCATTATTATTTACAATAAAATGCAACTCTTATTAAATTGCAACTCTTGTGCTGTCTCCTAACTTCATTTGGTGAACCTCGTTCTTCTTTCTAATCCGGGGTTGTTTCTGGACAGGGCCAAGGTCTTATCATGGTGTAAGTAGTACGTAGTTTGTCTGAGTTGATAACCAGATGGTAGTGGGTCAAATGTTAGATTCTATCATCGCCCATGTACGCTGGGGTGGATTTAGAGACTGGGGAGTCCATTTTAAAATGCCTTCGAGGGGAATCCCTACACTCCAAAACAGACATTTCCCCTGTAATTGAACTGCTATAATAATCATCGGCCCAAAATTTGAATTACGTCTTTCATGTGCGTTTTTATTTTATTTTATTTTAAGCAATTATGAAATGTTAACACCCTATAAAGATTTGGCCAACACATTTGGGTAAAAACAACAGTCGGAATCAGTCGGTAAGGGCCGCTTGACAACTGCGTGCAAAAAACTTGTTGTTTTCACACCCTTCATTTCCTCTTTGTGTCTGTCCTGCCAACCCTAGGCCTAGTTAACACCTTACATCTCTTATCGAATGCAGACACCAGCCTGAATTATTTACCATATAATGTCAACTTCACTTCTGCTTCATTCACTTATAAATATGGTTTCCTGTAAAAGGGCAAAATAACTATGTCTATCTGTTGATACCAACTGATTTAGATTTAAACCTAACTGTTTTTTCCACATTTGGTCACATTTGCAGACATAACTATGACTTCTTCCTCATATTTGATGGTAATTCTGACGTTGGGTTGATCTCCTCAGGCTCCCCATTTCTACCTAGTTCTATTTGGTGTCTGTGTCTGAGTAGTGAGGAATTACAAGGTCATAGTTTTGTTCTGGTTTTGTTCGTAAAGCCAATTTCAGTAGAAATGACATAGTCAGGGACGAACGACATACGGTGTTGTATATTTCTAAAGCACCTTTTTTACAGCAGGGTCACCCAGGGATCTTATGAAATATATTGAACAAAAATATAAACACAACATGCGACAATTTCAAAGAGGTTTCTGAATTACAGTTCAAATAAGGATATAAGTTAATTGAGATACATTCATGAGGTCCTAATCTATGTATTTCACGTGACTGGGCAGGGGTAGAGAAATGAACATTCAGTTCTCTGGAAACAGCTCTGGTGAACATTCCTGCAGTTAGCATGCTAATTGCACACTCCCTCAAAACTTGAGACATCTGTGACATTGTGTTGCGTGACAAAACTGCACATTTTAGAGTGGCCTTTGTAAGGATCATGTCGTTTAATAAGCTCTTTGATATGCCATTGTCTAGGCAAATGAGAAATGCTCACTAACAGGGATGTAAACAAATGTGTGCATGAAATTTGAGAGCCATTACTTTATGAAGAATATGAACTCTTTTACTTGATGCTGCTTTGAACTGAGTCATTACTGAACTCTCTCCATGTCCCTGTATCTACTGAATGCTGCTTTGAACTGAGTCATTACTGAACTCTCTCCATGTCCCTGTGTCTACTGGATGCTGCTGTGAACGGAGTCATTACTGAACTCTCTCCATGTCCCTGTGTCTACTGGATGCTGCTGTGAACTGAGTCATTACTGAACTCTCTCCATGTCCCTGTGTCTACTTGATGCTGCTGTGAACGGAGTCATTACTGAACTCTCTCCATGTCCCTGTGTCTACTGGATGCTGCTGTGAACTGAGTCATTACTGAACTCTCTCCATGTCCCTGTGTCTACTGGATGCTGCTGTGAACGGAGTCATTACTGAACTCTCTCCATGTCCCTGTGTCTACTTGATGCTGCTGTGAACTGAGTCATTACTGAACTCTCTCCATGTCCCTGTATCTACTGGATGCTGCTGTGAACTGAGTCATTACTGAACTCTCTCCATGTCCCTGTGTCTACTGAATGCTGCTGTGAACTGAGTCATTACTGAACTCTCTCCATGTCCCTGTGTCTACTGAATGCTGCTGTGAACTGAGTCATTACTGAACTCTCTCCATGTCCCTGTGTCTACTGGATGCTGCTGTGAACTGAGTCATTACTAAACTCTCTCCATGTCCCTGTGTCTACTGAATGCTGCTGTGAACTGAGTCATTACTGAACTCTCTCCATGTCCCTGTGTCTACTGGATGCTGCTGTGAACTGAGTCATTACTAAACTCTCTCCATGTCCCTGTGTCTACTGGATTGCTTATGGCGGAATACAGCTCATTGACTGCGGTAGATGGTGTGGTCTACAGCTTATCATGAAACACTCTACCTCATGCGAGCAAAACCTCGAGACTTCCTTAGATATCGTGTACCAGCTGTTATTTACAAAAATACATAGTCCCCCACACTTTGTCTTACCAGACGCCACTGTTCTATCCTGCCGATATAACGTATAACCAGCCAGCTGAATGTTGATAATGTCGTCATTCAGCCAGGACTCCGTGAAGCATAAGATATTAGTTTGATTCTCCCGTTGGTAGTTTAATCTTCCGTGTAGGTCATTGATTTTATTTTTCAAAGATTGCATGTTTGCTAGCCGGAATGGAAAGCAGTGGGGGTTTATTCGATCATCTACGAATTCTCCTCCTTCTCTTCACGCAAATGACGGGGATCTGGGCCTGTTCCCGGGAAAGCAGTATGTCATTGATGTCGGGCTCATTGGAATCATTAAAGGAAAAAAAGGATTCTGCCATTTCGTGGTGAGTAATCGCAGTTCTGATGTCCAGAACTTATTTTCGCTCATAAGAGATGGTAGCAGCAACATTATGTACAAAATAAGTAAAGAAAATCTGAAACAAACCAAAAAACACAATAGTAACACGTAAAACTTGTCCTCCACCTTGTCCTTCATCCCTGAGGGAAGGGTCCTATATCCCAAAGGGAAGGATCCTTTTTAACAGATAATTAAAGGAACCTTCCCTCAGGGATAAAGGACTCTTCCCTCAAGGATAATTAAAACACCCTTCCCTCAGGGATAAAGGACCCTCCCCTAGGGATAAAGACTACCTGACTGACATACCATTAGCTGTCTGTCAACGACCCTGAGAATTACACAGAACACCATGAACTGATTTAGTGCCACTGCACCAGTTGTATATTTCTCATAGACACTTAGACTACCTACCTGTCTCCATCTTACCTGTGTTCAATACTCACCTTCCTGTCTCTATCTTACCTGTGTTCAATACTCACCTACCTGTCTCTATCTTACCTGTGTTCAATACTCACCTACCTGTCTCTATCTTACCTGTGTTCAATACTCACCTACCTGTCTCTATCTTACCTGTGTCCAATACTCACCTACCTGTCTCTATCTTACCTGTGTTCAATACTCACCTATACTACCGTTCAAAAATTTGGGGTCACTTAGAAATGTCCTTATTATTTAAAGAAAAACAATTTTTTTTGCCCATTAAAATAACGTCAAATTGATCAGAAATACACTGTAGACATTGTTAACCTCTCTTGGGTATGGGGCAGTATTTTCACATCTGGATGAAAAGCGTGCCCAAAGTAAACTGCCTGTTACTCAGGCCCAGAAGCCTGAGTAGGATATGCATATAATTGGTATATTTGGATAGAAAACACTCTAAAGTTTCTAAAACTGTTAAAATAATGTCTGTGAGTATAACAAAACTGATATGGCAGGCAAAACCTTGAGGACAAAACATCCCCCTCAAAAATAATAATTCAGCCTACCACTGTTTTCAATGGCTGTCACTTTTATTATAAGGCGAAGTCCTCCCATATTGCAGTTCCTAGGGCTTCCACTAGATGTCAACAGTCTTTAGAAAGAGTTTCAGGCTGGTTTTTGGAAAAATTAGAATCTGAATCTGAAATGGTTTCTACTTTTACTTTGACTTTTGATACTTAAGTACATTGTAGCAATTCCATTTACTTTTGATACCTAACTACATTTAAAACCAAATAATTTTAGACTTTTGCTCAAGTAGGATTTTTTTTACTGGGTAACTAAGGTATCTTTACTTTTCTTTACTTTTACTCCAGTATGACAATTGAGTACTTTTTACACCACTGATTATCTGGTACAAAAAGTATTGCAAGAAAATTGTTTATATGTTTCCTCCCATAGAAGGACTGAGATAAAATGTGAAGATAACGACCCATTCCTCCTAATAGACCCAGTAACAATCAGTGTTAGGAGACATGGGATCTGTCTGAAAACTGAAACTATTGAAACACAGCCAACCTGTCTGAATTAGGCAGAAATTGTAGTTTTTCTAGGTGGCTCCCATTTTGGCTGTAGTGTTTCCAAGCGCCCGGAAGAGAGATCGTTCTTTGTTATTTTTCTCCGGTAAAGACAATAACAATAACGATCCTCCGTCTTCCATTTTATCATTTATTTACGTATTAGGGTACCTAAGGTTTGATTATCAACGTTGTTTGACTTGTTTGGAAAAGTTTATTAGTAATGTTTGGGATTAATTTTGTATGCATTTTGATGGAGGGAAACTGGGTGGATTATTGACTGAAGCGCGCCAGCTAAACTGAGTTTTTATGGATATAAAGAAGGACATTATCGAACAAAAGGACCATTTGTGATGTAACTGGGACCTTTTGGAGTGCCAACAGAAGAAGATCATCAAAGGTAAGGCAATTGACTTTCGTGTCGCACCTGCCTGGTTAAAATATGTTTTTCATGGTTTTGTATGCGGGGCGCTGTCCTCAGATAATCACATGGTGTGCTTTCGCTGTAAAGCTTTTTTGAAATCTGAGAAGTTAAAGTTAAGCTTTATTTTGATGTATTACACTTGTGATTTTATTAAGTTAAATATTTATAATTGTGTAGTTTGAATTTGGCGCTCTGCAATTTCACCGGATGTTGGCCAGGTGGGACGCTTCCGTCCCATAAATGAATGTTGTCAATGACTATTGAAGCTGGAAATGGCAGATTTTTTATGGAATATCTACATAGGCGTTGTTGGGTTCTGAGAATATGAAATATACTTATTCATGAACATGAGACAGAGAGGGTAATGTATAACGTTTACATTATATCAGGGATCCTATTGAAAGACTGAGTGCAGGGAAGCGATCACATGTGGCAAGCATTGATAAGGGGAGACAGCCATGGATTAGGCATCAAGGGGGTTGAGATCCGGTCAGGTCACCTTAAGGGAAAAGGAACGATTTATTACCCCATCATTTCGTCTTCCTGTCGAACCATTACAGATGTAAGTGTTGGAGAGAAAGAGGAGTGCATCTAAATTGGAGTATATATACTTGTGTTGGTGGAAACATGTTTTGTCTAATGCAGCTGTATTGACCATCTGGGAAGAATAAACTCGTTTAAGCTTTCATAGTGTCTGTTGCGTTTTTTACTCTGAAAATTAGAACCAGACAGCATACAGAGGCCAATTATCAGCAACCATCACTCCTGTGTTCCAATGGCACGTTGTGTTAGCTAATCCAAGTTGATAATTTTAAAAGGCTAATTGATCATTAGAAAACCCTTTTGCAATTATGTTAGCGTAGGTCCTCCCATTCCTTTCTTTTCTGGTTAGGACCAGTTTGCGCTGTTCTGTGAATGGAGTAGTACACAACATTGTACCATATCTTAATTTTCTTGGCAATTTCTCAAATGAAATTTTCTTCATTTCTCAGAACAAGTATAGTCTGACGAGTTTCAGAAGAAAGTTCTTTGTGCCATTGGAACACAGGAGTGATGGTGGCTGATAATGGACATATGTAGATATTCCATTAAAAATCAGCCGTTTCCAGCTACAACAGTCATTTACAACATTAACAATGCCTACACTTTATTTCTGATCAATTTGATGTTATTTTAACGGACAAAAAAGGTGCTTTTCTTTCAAAAACAAGGACACTTCCGTTTTATCTGTCAGATAAAGACCTAATTGGAAGTGAAACATGTGTGTGTGTGTGTGTGCATGTGATCACGTGCGAGCATACTACCTACAGTACTGGTGTACGTTTCAGTGTGTGAGGTTGTGTGACTGGTTATTCCAACGCTGCCACAGCCACAGAAGGAAGCGGGTGTAGAATACGATCTTGTTTATTTGTACACGTTATCACTCGACCACACGTTGGTATCACTCGGACAGGCCACTCCACCATGGACAGGCTAATCATGAATTAGCCGCGAATAGATAACATTAAATCAAAACGTAATCTGTGTCTGAGGAAGGATTCAATTGCACAATCAGTTAAAGCACACTTGATTGCTAATATTATCAAATCAAGTGTTTGTTCAGTCAAATAGGAAAATAGTTTAGACCAATGCTGGTCAATAGACTTCTGAAGAATAGAAGACTTGTATTAGAGGCTGTTACAGTGTATGGGCTGGTTTCCCAGACCAAAAGTCTTGTCCTGGACTAAAAAGATATTTCAATGTAGATTCTCTTTAGTACTATGACTAGGCTTAATCTGTGTGCAGGAAACCGGCCCTGTAATTTATTGTTTTACTTTGAATCAAGAGTAAAGTGAATTGATGTTGCCCTGGACTAGGCTTTTGCACGAATAACATAATTCTACAACCCCAAAAATGTACCTGATGTGCAGTGCAGCTTTTGTTCCTGCCCAACACCAACACACCTGATTTAATTATTTAATCAAGGTCCATATAGAGGACCATGGTTAGTTGATTATCTGCAGTGGTGTAAAGTACTTAAGTAAAAATATTTTAAAGTACTACTTAAGTATTTTGGGGGGTATCTGGAGTAGTAGCATGACACAGGTTGTCTGTGTTTCAGTAGTGTCAGCTTTCAGACAGGTTGGCTGTGCTTCAATAGTGTCAGCTTTCAGACAGGTTGGCTGTGTTTCAATAGTGTCAGCTTTCAGACAGGTTGGCTGTGTTTCAATAGTGTCAGCTTTCAGACAGGTTGGCTGTGTTTCAATAGTGTCAGCTTTCAGACAGGTTGACTGTGTTTCAATAGTTTCACCTTTCAGACAGGTTGGCTGTGTTTCAATAGTGTCACCTTTCAGACAGGTTGGCTGTGTTTCAATAGTTTCACCTTTCAGACAGGTTGGCTGTGTTTCAATAGTTTCACCTTTCAGACAGGTTGGCTGTGTTTCAATAGTGTCAGCTTTCAGACAGGTTGGCTGTGTTTCAATAGTTTCACCTTTCAGACAGGTTGGCTGTGTTTCAATAGTGTCAGCTTTCAGACAGGTTGGCTGTGTTTCAATAGTGTCAGCTTTCAGACAGGTTGGCTGTGTTTCAATAGTGTCAGCGTTCAGACAGGTTGGCTGTGTTTCAATAGTGTCAGCTTTCAGACAGGTTGGCTGTGTTTCAATAGTTTCACCTTTCAGACAGGTTGGCTGTGTTTCAATAGTGTCAGCTTTCAGACAGATCCCATGTCTCCTAACACTGATTGTTACTGGGTCTATTAGGAGGAATGGGTCGTTATCTTCACATTTTAACTCTCAGTCCTTCTATGGGAGGAAACAATTTCCTTGCAATACTTTTTGTACCAGATAATCAGTGGTGTAAAAAGTACTCAATTGTCATACTGGAGTAAAAGTAAAGAATAGCAAAGATACCTTACAGGTGAGTTACCCAGTAAAATCCTACTTGAGCAAAAGTCTAAAATTATTTGGTTTTAAATGTAGTTAGGTATCAAAAGTAAATGGAATTGCTACAATGTACTTAAGTATCAAAAGTCAAAGTAAAAGTATAAACCATTTCAGATTCCTCATATTAAGCAAACCAGATGGCACATTTATAATTATTTTAAATCGACAGATAGCCAGGGGCACACTCCAACAATGAACAAACAAAGCATTTGTGTTTAGTGAGTCTGGCAGATGAGAGGCAGTACACTCCTTCTCCCACTCCCATTTCTCCCTGCCCCCCCTCCCTTTCCTCGGAAGTCATTACAGGGAGTTTCAGTTAACCACACATACGTATCTCTCTCTACATCTCTCTCCCTCTCTCACACACAGGAGGTTGATAACGAGTATCAGTTGGCAGACTCTCTGTCTGTGTTCCGCTTGTTTGTTGGCAAATAGGAAGCTAATTCCAGCTAACCAAACTGTGTGGTTCTGCTCACACAGGCATGCACTATGACATGATTTCAAACTGTGGCTTCCTGGGAGAGTCACCTGTTAGAGGCAGCACTCCTTTTCAAAATACCCTCTCTCCACGTCTCATTGGTGTGTATATATATATATGTGTGTGTGTGTGTGTGTGTGTGTGTGTGTGTGTGTGTGTGTGTGTGTGTGTGTGTGTGTGTGTGTGTGTGTGTGTGTGTGTGTGTGTGTGTGTGTGTGTGTGTGTGTTTATGTGTGTATACTAGCAGGCCATGACAGTCGTCTCTACAGCAGGTCACTAGTCCATGACTGTAGTCTCTACAGCAGGTCACTAGTCCATGACAGTAGTCTCTACAGCAGGTCACTAGTCCATGACAGTAGTCTCTACAGCAGGTCATTAGTCCATGACTGTAGTCTCTACAGCAGGTCACTAGTCCATGACTGTAGTCTCTACAGCAGGTCACTAGTCCATGACAGTCGTCTCTACAGCAGGTCATTAGTCCATGACTGTAGTCTCTACAGCAGGTCACTAGTCCATGACTGTAGTCTCTACAGCAGGTCACTAGTCCATGACAGTAGTCTCTACAGCAGGTCATTAGTCCATGACTGTAGTCTCTACAGCAGGTCACTAGTCCATGACTGTAGTCTCTACAGCAGGTCACTAGTCCATGACTGTAGTCTCTACAGCAGGTCACTAGGTGGCACTGCTTCTCTGTGAGAGTAGACTTCAGAACTCATAGTCGGAGAGCTGCTTGGTAAATACCAGCCGATTGGATGGATAAGTCCCAAATGTACTACTAGGTCTCTTGTCAAAAGCCGTGCGCTACTGTATGTAGGGAATTTGGTGGTATTTGGGACACAGACAATGTCTTTATTCTCAATGGTCTTGTGAGATGTATACAGACACAAATACAGTGAAGAAAAAGCCAAACCAATGCTGAACGATGTCACCAACGTAACCTGCCTAAATGACTACCGACCTGGAGCACTCACATCTGTAGTGATGAAGTGCTTTGAAAGGCTGGTCATGGCTCACATCAACACCATCATCCCAGAAACCCTAGACCCACTCCAATTTGCATACTGCCCCAACAGATCCACAGAGGATGCAATCTCTATTACTCTCCACACTGCCCTTTCCCATCTGGACAAAAGGAACACCTATGTGAGAATGCTATTCATTGACTACAGCTCAGCGTTCAACACCATAATGCCTTCAAATCTCATCAATAAGCTAAGGACCCTGGGACTAAACACCTTTCTCTGCAACTGTATCCTGGACTTCCTGACGAGCCGCCCCCAGGTGGTAAGGGTAGGTAACAGCACATCCGCCACGCTGATCCTCAACATTGCGCCCCTCAGGGGTGCGTGCTCAGCCCCCTCCTCTACTGCTTGTTCACTCATGACTGCACGGCCAGGCACGACTACAACACCATCATTAAGTTGGCCGATGACACAACAGTGGTAGGCCTGATCACCGACAACAATGAGACAGCCTATAGGGAGGAGGTCAGAGACCTGGCCGTGTGGTGCCAGGACAACAACCTTTCCCTCAACGTGATCAAGACAAAGGTGATGATTGTGGACTTCCTGAAAAAGAGGACAGAGCACGGCCCCATTCTCATCAACAGGGCTGCAGTGAAGCAGGTTGAAGCAGGTTGAAGCAGGCCAAGCTTCCTGCCATCCAGGACCTCTATACCAGGCGGTGTCAGAGGAAGGCCCTAAAAATTGTCAGACTCCAGCCACCCTAGTCATAGACTGTTCTCTCTACTACCACACGGCAAACGGTACCGGAGCGCAAAGTCTAGGTTCAAGAGGCTTCTAAACAACTTCTACCCTCAAGCCATAAGACTCCTGAACATCTAGTCAAATGGCTACCCAGACTATTTGCATTGCCCTCTCCACACCACGGCCACTCTCCGTTGTCATCTATGCATAGTCACTTTAATAACTCTACCTACATGTTCATACTACCTCAACTAACCCGTGCCCCCGCACATTGACTCTGTACCGGCACCCCCCTGTATATATTGTTATTTTTACTGCTGCTCCTTAATTACTTGTTACTTTTATCTCTTATTCGTATCTGTATTTTTTTTTAAACTGCATTGTTGGTTAGGGGCTTGTAAGTAAGCATTTCACTGTAAGGTCTACACCTGTTGTATTCGGCGCATGTAACTAATACAATTTGATTTGACTTGATTTTGATTTGATTCTAGAACCACCCAGAGCCGTAGTATGTATACGAAGTAGATATCTGGTAGTTCAGAGGGTCACTCTTCTAAGTGTTATTTTAATTCACTGAGAGAAAGAGTGGGGAATAGTTAACCCATGCAGTTTAACATGAAGGCAGACACACACACACATTTGTTTTACTATCCTTTGTGGGGATCAAACAATTGATTCCAATTCAAAATCCTATTTTCCCCAACCCCTAACCCTAACCATGAAGCTGCCCCTAACCTTAACTCCCCCAACAACTTCCCACTTGCTGACTGCTAGCTCTCTGTGAACTCCTCTGGACAACACTGTGTGTTCTATTCTGTTCTGGCCTAAGAACACACACCGAAAGACATGGGACATTGAAGACTGGTTATTCCCAAATTATACAACAGGTGGTTCTAATCCAGAATGGTTAAAACCGCATTCCAGCCGGTGTCTATTCAACAAGGTACTACCGGCTAAATCTATGACTTTAAATGCCTATTTACTCTGTTCCATCTAACTGCCCAATCCACTGTCTCATCAGCCCAGCCAGGCAATTTGATCTCCACTATAACTTGATCTCCACTATAAAAAGCATCTTGACATTATCTCAGATTTCTTTAAGACTAGCATTTAGTTTTCAACAACAAAGATTTTTATAAACATTTGCAACATTGCTCTGACATTTGCAACATTGTTTCAATCTTCAAATTCTATCTCCAACTGTCCCATAGTAATGAACGCGCCGGGAGTCGGGATTAGACAGACAGGCAGGATTCGTTTCTCAGCCAGTCTAAATCCTGAATCAGCTGGCATCATTTTTATGGATATATACAAAGGAATGTCGATTGAAAAAGGTAAAACAAGACAAAGTGCAGCTTGTTCGCTGTCTTTCCAGCTTCAGTTTGAAATTATTGTGTTAACTGTGTTGTTGGCTAGTTCCTCTGAACAACAGTGTCCTGATGAGAAAGAAAATGTTCTACGCCATGCGAAATCGCGCCTCACTGTTATGTCCAAATAAATGTCACTAGAAAACAGCTTAAACAAATGCAGCTACTGTTGTTATTCTGTCTGCACTGTTTGACGTGACTGTAAGTTAGCCGTAGTTGGCTAGCTAGCAAGCAAGGGATAAGAACGTTGCCAGCCAGTGTGGCAATGGAACATTTAAAACAAACAACTGGATCACGTCCATAGATAGAGAGCAAAAAGACAGAACAACTGGGTAGCGTCTCTGGCAACCAAATGGATAGAACAAACGACCAGCTGGCTTGGGTAGAAACCCTAGATTTGTGAAGGGACAATATCTTGTGGAAGGATGAATTCATTTAAATAAATTCATTAAAATAATGTATTAAATTAAAATGTGCCATTCTTTAGTTGAATAAAAGTTGCCTTCAAAGCCGGTGTTTGGAGGATTTATTGGCATGGGTGTTGTTAAGCCAGAGAAGAAGTTGAGGGCCGGCAAACTGTGCCAAAATTATATCCTCCAAACAGAGAGGAGTATGCCTCTGTCTCTTCTCTCACTCTCCTCTAGCTCTATTCCAATCTCTTTTCACACATTTCTCTCTCTCTCTCTCTCTCGCTCTCTACCTTTCCCTCAGTCTCAATCTCACTCTACCTCTCCCTCAGTCACTCTCTCTACCTCTCCCTCAGTCACTCTCTCTGCCTCAGTCTCTATATCTCTCTCTCCCTCTACCTCTCCCTCAGTCTCTCTCCCTCAGTATCTAAGTATCTATCAATTCATGGGGCTTTATTGGCATGGGAAACATATGTTGACATTGCCAAAGCAAGTGAGGTAGATAATATACAAAAGTGAAATAAACCAAAAATGAACAGTAAACATTACACTCACAGAAGTTCCAAAAGAATAAAGACATTACAAATGTCATAATATGTATATATACAGTGTTGTAACGATGTACAAATGGTTAAAGTACAAAAGGGAAAAGAAATAAGCATAAATATGGGTTGTATTTACAATGGTGTTTGTTCTTCACTGGTTGACCTTTTCTTGTGGCAACAGATCACAAATCTAGCTGCTGTGATGGCACACTGTGGTATTTCACCCAGTAGATATGGGAGTTTATCAAAATAAGGTTTGTTTTCAAATTCTTTGTGGATCTGTGTAATCTGAGTGAAATATGTGTATCTAATATGGTCATACATTGGGCAGGAGGTTAGGAAGTGCAGCTCAGTTTCCACTTCATTTTGTGGGCAGTGTGCACATAGCCTGTCTTCTCTTGAGTGCCAGGTCTGCCTACTGCGGCCTTTCTCAATAGCAAGGCTATGCTCACTGAGTCTGTACATAGTCAAAGCTTTCCTTAAGTTTGGGTCAGTCACAGTGGTCAGGTATTCTGCCATTGTGTACTCTTTGTTTAGGGCCAAATAGCATTCTAGTTTGCTCTGTTTTTTTGTTAATTCTTTCCAATGTGTCAAGTAATTACCTTTTTGTTTTCTCATGATTTGGTTGGGTCTAATTGTGTTGCTGTCTTGGGGCTCTGTGGGGTGTGTTTGTGTTTGTGAACAGAGCCCCAGGACCAGTTTGCTTATGGCACTCTTCTCCAGGTTTATCTCTCTGTAGATTAGGGTTAGCCTAGTGGTTAGAGCGTTTGACCAGTAACCGTGAAGGTTGCAAGATCAAATCCCAGAGCTGACAAGATACAAATCTGTGGTTCTACCCCTGAACAAGGCAGTTAACCTACTGTTCCTAGGCTGTCATTGAAAATAAGAATTTGTTCTTAACTGACTTGCCTAGTTAAATAAAAATGTTAAAATATGATGGCTTTGTTATGGAAGGTTTGGGAATCGCTTCATTTTAGTTGTTGTAGAATTTAATGGCTCTTTTCTGGATTTTGATCATTAGCGGCTATCAGCCTAATTCTGCTCTGCATGCATTATTTGTACACTGAGGATATGTTTGCAGAATTCTGCATGCAGAGTCTCAATTTGGTGTTTGTTCCATTTTGTGAATTCTTGGTTGGTTAGCGGACCCCGGACCTCAACACCATTAAGGGCAATGGGTTCTATAACTGATTCAAATCTTTTTAGCCAGATCCTAATTGGTATGTTGAATTTTATGTTCCTTTTGATGGCATAGAATGCCCTTCTTACATTGTCTCTCAGATTGTTCACAGCTTTGTTGAAGTTACCTGTGGCGCTGATGTTTAGGCCGAGGTATGTGTAGTTGTTTGTGTGCTCTAGGGAAACGGTATCTAGATGGAATTTGTATTCGTGGTCCTGGCGACTGGACCTTTTTTGGAACACCATTATTTTGGTCTTACTGAGATTTACTGTCAGGGCCCAGGTCTGTCAGAGTCTGTGCAGAATATCTAGGTGCTGCTGTAGGCCCTCCTTGGTTGGTGACAGAAGCACCAGATCATCAGCAAACAGTAGACATTTGACTTCAGATTCTAGTAGGGTGAGGCCGGGTGCTGCAGACTTTTCTAGTGCCCGCGCCAATTCGTTGATATATATGTTGAAGAGGTTGGGGCTTAAGCTGCATCCCTGTCTCACCCCACGGCCCTGTGGGGAGAAATGTGTGTGTTTTTTGCCTATTTTAACCGCACACTTGTTGGTTGTTTACATGGATTTTATAATGTCGTATGTTTTTCCTCCAACACTACTTTCCATCAATTTGTATAGCAGACCCTTATGCCAAATTGAGTCGAAGGCTTTTTTGAAATCAACGAAGCATGAGAAAACGTTGCCTTTGTTTTGGTATGTTTGTTTGTAATTAGGGTGTGCAGGGTGAATACGTGGTCTGTCGTACGTTAATTTGGTAAAAAGCCAATTTGACATTTGCTCAGTACATTGTTTTCACTGAGGAAATGTACGAGTCTGCTGTTAATTATAATGCAGAGGATTTTCCCAAGGTTGCTGTTGACACATATCCCACGGTAGTTATTGGGGTCAAATTTGTCTCCACTTTTGTGGATTGGTTGTTGGTCAGTCCTTGTTTCCAAATATTTGGGAAAATGTCAGAGCTGAGGATGATGTTGAAGAGTTTTAGTATAGCCAATTGGAATTTGTTGTCTGTATATTTGATCATTTCATTGAGGATGGATATCATAAGGTGAATGCACCAATTTGTAAGTCGCTCTGGATAAGAGCGTCTGCTAAATTACTTAAATGTAAATGTAAATGATACCATCAACACCACATGCCTTTTTTTGGGTTGGAGGGTGTTAATTTTGTCCTGTAGCTCATTCAAATCAAATCAAATGTATTTATATAGCCCTTCGTACATCAGCTGATATCTCAAAGTGCTGTACAGAAACCCAGCCTAAAACCCCAAACAGCAAGCAATGCAGGTGTAGAAGCACGGTAGCTAGGAAAAACTCCCCAGAAAGGCAAATCCTAGGAAGAAACCTAGAGAGGAACCAGGCTAGGAGGGGTGGCCAGTCCTCTTCTGGCTGTGCCGGGTGGAGATTATAACAGAACATGGCCAAGATGTTCAAATGTTCATAAATGACCAGCATGGTCAAATAATAATAATCACAGTAGTTGTCGAGGGTGCAGCGAGTCAGGAGTAAATGTCAGTTGGCTTTTCATAGCCGATCGTTAAGAATATCTCTACGTCTCTTGCGGTCTCTAGAGAGTTGAAAACAGCAGGTCTGGGACAGGTAGCACGTCTGGTGAACAGGTCAGGGTTCCATAGCCGCAGGCAGAACAGTTGAAACTGGAGCAGCAGCACGGCCAGGTGGACTGGGGACAGCAAAGAGTCATCAGGCCAGGTAGTCCTAGGGCTCAGGTCCTCCGAGAGAAAGAAAGAGAGAAAGAGAGAATTAGAGAGAGCATACTTAAATTCATGCAGGACACCGGATAAGACAGAAGAAGTACTCCAGATATAACAAACTGACCCTAGCCCCCCAACACATAAACTACCGCAGCATAAATACTGGAGGCTGAGACAGGAGGGGTCAGGAGACACTGTGGCCCCATCCGATGATACCCCCGGACAGGGCCAAACAGGAAGGATATAACCCCACCCACTCTGCCAAAGCACAGCCCCCACACCACTAGAGGGATATCTTCAACCACCAACTTACCATCCTGAGACAAGGCCAAGTATAGCCCACAAAGATCGCCACGGCACAACCCAAGGTGGGGGCGCCAACCCAGACATGAAGATCACGTCAGTGACTCAACCCACTCAAGTGACGCACCCCTCCTAGGGACAGCATGGAAGAGCACCAGTAAGCCAGTGACTCAGCCCCTGTAATAGGGTTAGAGGTGGAGAATCCCAGTGGAGAGAGGGGAACCGGCCAGGCAGAGACAGCAAGGGCGGTTCGTTGCTCCAGAGCCTTTCCGTTCACCTTCACACTCCTGGGCCAGACTACACTCAATCATACGACCCACTGAAGAGATGAGTCTTCAGTAAAGACTTAAAAGTTGAGACCGAGTCTGCGTCTCTCACATGGATAGTTAGACCATTCCATAAAAATGGAGATCTATAGGAGAAAGCCCTCCCTCCAGCTGTTTGCTTAGAAATTCTAGGGACAATTAGGAGGCCTGCGTCTTGTGACCGTAGCATACGTGTAGGTATGTACGGCAGGACCAAATCAGAAAGATAGGTAGGAGCAAGCCCATGTAATTCAAGGTAATTGGAGAATCCAGTGGGTTCTGGTAGTCTTTAATAGTTGATTCTAAGATTTGTATTTGATCATGTATATGTTTTTGTTCTTTGTTCTTTGTTATAGAGCCAAAAAGATTGGAGAAGTGGTTTACCCATACATCTCCATTTTGGATGGATAATTCTTCGTATTGTTGTTTGTTTAGTGTTTGCCAATTTTCCTAGAAGTGGTTAGAGTCTATGGATTCTTCAAATACATTGAGCTGATTTCTGACTTGCTGTTCCTTCTTTTTCCGTAGTGTATTTCTGTATTGTTTTAGTAATTCACCATAGTGAAGGTGTAAACTCAGGTTGTCCGGGTCTCTATGTTTTTGGTTGGACAGGTTTCTCAATTTATTTCTTAGATTTTTGCATTCTTCATCAAACCATTTGTCATTGTTGTTCATTTTCTTCGGTTTTCTATTTGAGATATTTAGGTTTGATAGGGAAGCTATCAAATCGGTCAAATATACTGTTATATACTGTTAAGATTCTCTACTGCCAAGTTTACACCTTCACTATTAGAGTGGAACGTTTTATCCAGGAAGTTGTCTAAAAGGGATTGAATTTGTTGTTGCCTAATTGTTTTTTGGTAGGTTTCCAAACTACATTCCTTCCATCTATAGCATTTCTTAATATTACTCAGATCCTTTGGCTTTGATGCCTCATGATTGAGTATTGCTCTGTTCAAGTAGACTGTGATTTTGCTGTGGTCTGATAGGGGTGTCAGTGGGCTGACTGTGAACGCTCTGAGAGACTCTGGGTTGAGGTCAGTGATAAAGTAGTCTGCAGTACTACTGCCAAGAGATGAGCTATAGGTGTACCTACCATAGGAGTCCCCTCGAAGCCTACCATTGACTATGTACATACCCAGCGTGCGACAGAGCTGCAGGAGTTGTGACCCGTTTTTGTTGGTTATGTTGTCATAGTAGGGGGCATATGGGGGAGGGAATGCTGTCACCTGCAGGCAGGTGTTTGTCCCCCTGTGTGCTGAGGGTGTCAGGTTATTGTCCGGTTCTGGCATTTAGGTCGCCACAGACTAGTACATGTCCCTGGGCCTGGAAATTATTAATTTCCTCCTCCAGGAGGAAAGTGTCATGTCATGTAGAGACTACTGTCATGGACTAGTGACCTGATGTAGAGACTACTGTCATGGACTAGTGACCTGATGTAGAGACTACTGTCATGGACTAGTGACCTGATGTAGAGACTACTGTCATGGACTAGCGACCTGCTAGTATACATGACACTATGTATACTGACACTTACATTAAAGTATGGGGATTCTAGTGGGGGGATA